>NW_026109203.1:0-71939 GCF_024516045.1 Bombus affinis
TTCGCTGCGCTCGCGCGAAAGCTATAGCCTAACCTAAAACCAATCCATCTTCCGTTCATTATTCGATATGGTGGCGACATATTTCAAATTTGCGAACGTGTGGGATCGGTTGTGAGGTTGGACTAGATTTTTACGAGCGAGCGGAGCGAGCGAGCAACGGTCATAATTTCCAAGCTATACATATACCTTATATTGCCTTCCATATATTTCGTGTTATTACCTAATTTTGTCAGCCATTTCGGACATCACATTGCACTGTACTATGAGGAAATAGTACTATTTATGTGAAACTATTCATAAACTCTAAACATCTGTCGGTAGGCAATAGGATAAATAATTCCGGCTCCTCGGGCTGGTGCGAATATTTCAATGTCCGTATGTGACAAACCGTTGGTTTATGACACACCTTTACGCGTCTCTCGTTCGCTGCGCTCGCACGAAAGCTATAGCCTAACCTAAAACCAATCCATCTTCCGTTCATTATTCGATATGGTGGCGACATATTTCAAATTTGCGAACGTGTGGGATCGGTTGTGAGGTTGGACTAGATTTTTACGAGCGAGCGGAGCTAGCGAGCAACGGTCACAATTTCCAAGCTATACATATACCATATATTGTCTTGCATATATTTCGTGCTTGTACCTAATTTTGTCAGCCATTTCGGACATCACATTGCACTGTACTATGAGGAAATAGTACTATTTATGTGAAACTATTCATAAACTGTAAACATGTGTCGGTAGGCAATAGGATAAATACTTCCGGCTCCTCGGGCTGGTGCGAATATTTCAATGTCCGTATGTGCCAAACCGTTGGTTTATGACACCACCTTTACGCGTCCCTCGCTCGCGGCGCTCGCTCGAAAACTATAGCCTAACCTAAAACCAATCCATCTTGCGTTCATTATTCGATATGATGGCGACATATTTCAAATTTGCGAACGTGTCGGATCGGTTGTGGGGTTGGACTAGATTTTTACGAGCGAGCGGAGCGAGCGAGCAACGGTCACAATTTCCAAGCTATACATATACCATATATTGTCTTGCATATATTTCGTGCTTGTACCTAATTTTGTCAGCTATTTCGGACATCACGTTGCACTGTACTATGAGGAAACGGTACTAATTATGTGAAACTATTGGTAAACCGTAAACATTTGTCAGAAGGCAATAGGATAAAGACTTCCGGCTCCTCGCGCTGGTGCGAATATATCAGTGTCCGTATGTGCCAAACCGATGGTTTGTGACACACCTTTACGCGTCTCTCGTTCGCTGCGTTCGCACGAAAGCTATAGCCTAACCTAAAACCAATCCATCTTCCGTTCATTATTCGATATGGTGGCGACATATTTCAAATTTGCGAACGTGTGGGATCGGTTGTGAGGTTGGACTAGATTTTTACGAGCGAGCGGAGCGAGCGAGCAACGGTCACAATTTCCAAGCTATACATATACCTTATATTGCCTTCCATATATTTCGTGTTATTACCTAATTTTGTCAGCCATTTCGGACATCACATTGCACTGTACTATGAGGAAATAGTACTATTTATGTGAAGCTATTCATAAACTGTAAACATGTGTCGGTAGGCAATAGGATAAATACATCCGGCTCCTCGGGCTGGTGCGAATATTTCAATGTCCGTATGTGCCAAACCGTTGGTTTATGACACACCTTTACGCGTCTCTCGCTCGCGGCGCTCGCTCGAAAACTATAGCCTAACCTAAAACCAATCCATCTTGCGTTCATTATTCGATATGATGGCGACATATTTCAAATTTGCGACCGTGTCGGATCGGTTGTGAGGTTGGACTAGATTTTTACGAGCGACCGGAGCGAGCGAGCAACGGTCACAATTTCCAAGCTATACATATACCTTATATTGCCTTCCATATATTTCGTGTTATTACCTAATTATGTCAGCCATTTCGAACATCACATTGCACTGTAGTATGTGGAAATAGTACTATTTATGTGATACTATCCATAAACTGTAAACATTTGTCAATAGGCAATAGGATAAAGACTTCCGGGTCCTCGGGCTGGTGCGAATATTTCAATGTCCGTATGTGCCAAACCGTTGATTTGTGACACACGTTTGCGCGTCTCTCGCTCGCCGTGCTCGCTCGAAAGCTATAGCCTAACCTAAAACCAATCCATCTTGCGTTAGTCATTCGACATGGAGGCGACTTATTTCAAATTTGGGAAAGTGTCGGATCGGATGTGAGGTTGGACTAAATTTTTACGAGCGAGCGGAGCGAGCGAGCAACGGTCACAATTTCCAAGCTATACATACACCTTATATTGCCTTGCACATATTTCGTCTTATTACCTAATTTTAACAGCCATTCCGGACATCACATTGCACTGTACTATGAGGAAATAGTACTATTTATGTGAAACTATTGGTAAACTGTAAAAATCCGTCAGTAGGCAATAGGATAAAGTCTTCCGGCTCCACGGGCGGGTGCGAATGTTTCAATGTCCGTATGTGCCAAACAGTTGGTTTGTGAAACACCTGTACGCGTCTTTCGCTCGCCGTGCTCGCTCGAAAGCTATAGCCTAACCTAAAACCAATCCCTCTTGCGTTAGTCATTCGGCATGGAGGCGACTTATTTCAAATTTGCGAACGTGTCGGATCGGATGTGATGTTGGACTAGATTTTTACGAGCGAGCGGTGCGAGCGAGCAACTGTCACAATTTCCAAGCTATACATATACCTTATATTGCCTTGCACATATTGCGTGTTATTCCCAAATTTGCGAACGTGTCGGATCGGTTGTGGGGTTGGACTAGATTTTTACGAGCGAGCGGAGCGAGCGAGCAACGGTCACAATTTCCAACCTATACATACACCTTATATTGCCTTCCATATATTTCGTGTTATTACCTAATTTTGTCAGCCATTTCGGACATCACGTTGCACTGTACTATGAGGAAACGGTACTAATTATGTGAAACTGTTGGTAAACCGTAAACATTTGTCAGAAGGCAATAGGATAAAGACTTCCGGCCCCTCGAGCTGGTACGAATATTTCAATATCCGTATGTGCCAAACCGTTGGTTTATGACACACCTTTCCGCGTCTCCCGCTCGACGCGCTCGCTCGAAAACTATAGCCTAACCTAAAACCAATCCATCTTCCGGTCATTATTCGATTTGATGGCGACATATTTCAAATTTGGGAACGTGTCGGATCGAATGTGAAGTTGGACTGGATTTTTACGAGCAAGCGGATCGAGCGAGCAACGGTCACAATTTCCAAGCTATACAAGTATCATATATTGCCTTTCATATATTTCGTGTTATTACTTAATTTTGTCAGCCATTTCGGACATCACATTGCACGGTACTATGAGGAAACGGTACTAATTATGTGAAACTATTGGTAAACTGTAAACATGTGTCGGTAGGCAATAGGATAAATACTTCCGGCTCCTCGGGCTGGTGCGAATATTTCAATGTCCGTATGTGCCAAACCGTTGGTTTATGACACACCATTACGCGTCTCTCGCTCGCGGCGCTCGCTCGGAAACTATAACCTAACCTAAAACCAATCCATCTTGCGTTCATTATTCGATATGATGGCGACATATTTCAAATTTGCGAACGTGTCGGATCGGTTGTGGGGTTCGACTAGATTTTTACGAGCGAGCTGAGCGAACGAGCAACGGTCACAATTTCCAAGCTATACATATACCTTATATTGCCTTCCATATATTTCGTGTTATTACCTAATTTTGTCAGCCATTTCGGACATCACATTGCACTGTACTATGAGGAAATAGTACTGTTTATGTGAAACTATTCATAAACTGTAAACATGTGTCGGTAGGCAATAGGATAAATACTTCCGGCTCCTCGGGCTGGTGCGAATATTTCAATGTCCGTATGTGCCAAACCGTTGGTTTATGACACACCATTACGCGTCTCTCGCTCGCGGCGCTCGCTCGAAAACTATAGCCTAACCTAAAACCAATCCATCTTGCGTTCATTATTCGATATGGTGGCGACATATTTCAAATTTGCGAACGTGTGGGATCGGTTGCGAGGTTGGACTAGATTTTTACGAGCGAGCGGAGCGAGCGAGCAACGGTCACAATTTCCAAGCTATACATATACCTTATATTGCCTTCCATATATTTCGTGTTATTACCTAATTATGTCAGCCATTTCGAACATCACATTGCACTGTAGTATGTGGAAATAGTACTATTTATGTGAAACAATTGGCAAACCGTAAACATTTGTCAGAAGGCAATAGGATAAAGACTTCCGGCTCCTCGGGCTGGTGCGAATATATCAGAGTCCGTATGTGCCAAACCGATGGTTTGTGACACACCTTTACGCGTCTCTCGTTCGCTCCTCTCGCACGAAAGCTATAGCCTAACCTAAAACTAATCCATCCTCCGTTCATTATTCGATATGGTGGCGACATATTTCAAATTTGCGAACGTGTCGGATCGGTTGTGGGGTTGGACTAGATTTTTACGAGCGAGCGGAGCGAGCGAGCAACGGTCACTATTTCCAAGCTATACATATACCATATATTGTCTTGCATATATTTCGTGCTTGTACCTAATTTTGTCAGCCATTTCGGACATCACATTGCATTGTGCTATGTGGAAATAGTACTATTTATGTGAAACTGTTCATAAACTGTAAACATGTGTCGGTAGGCAATAGGATAAATACTTCCGGCTCCCCGGGCTGGTGCGAATATTTCAATGTCCGTATGTGCCAAACCGTTGGTTTATGACACACCTATAAGCGTCTCTCGCTCGCTGCGCTCGCTCGAAAACTATAGCCTAACCTAAAACCAATCCACCTTGCGTTCATTATTCGATATGATGGCGACATATTTCAAATTTTCGAACGTGTCGGATCGGTTGTGGGGTTGGACTAGATTTTTACGAGCGAGCGGAGCGAGCGAGCAACGGTCACAATTTCCAAGCTATACATATACCATATATTGTCTTGCATATATTTCGTGCTTGTACCTAATTTTGTCAGCCATTTCGGACATCACGTTGCACTGTACTATGAGGAAACGGTACTAATTATGTGAAACAATTGGCAAACCGTAAACATTTGTCAGAAGGCAATAGGATAAAGACTTCCGGCTCCTCGGGCTGGTGCGAATATATCAGAGTCCGTAAGTGCCAAACCGATGGTTTGTGACACACCTTTACTCGTCTCTCGTTCGCTCCTCTCGCACGAAAGCTATAGCCTAACCTAAAACCAATCCATCCTCCGTTCATTATTCGATATGGTGGCGAGAAATTTCAAATTTGCGAACGTGTCGGATCGGTTGTGGGGTTGGACTAGATTTTTACGAGCGAGCGGAGCGAGCGAGCAACGGTCACAATTTCCAAGCTATACATATACCATATATTGTCTTGCATATATTTCGTGCTTGTACCTAATTTTGTCAGCCATTTCGGACATCACATTGCATTGTACTATGTGGAAATAGTACTATTTATGTGAAACTATTCATAAACTGTATACATGTGTCGGTAGGCAATAGGATAAATACTTCCGGCTCCTCGGGCTGGTGCGAATATTTCAATGTCCGTATGTGCCAAACCGTTGGTTTATGACACACCTATACGCGTCTCTCGCTCGCTGCGCTCGCTCGAAAACTATAGCCTAACCTAAAACCAATCCACCTTGCGTTCATTATTCGATATGATGGCGACATATTTCAAATTTGCGAACGTGTCGGATCGGTTGTGGGGTTGGACTAGATTTTTACGAGCGAGCGGAGCGAGCGAGCAACGGTCACAATTTCCAAGCTATACATATACCATATATTGTCTTGCATATATTTCGTGCTTGTACCTAATTTTGTCAGCCATTTCGGACATCACGTTGCACTGTACTATGAGGAAACGGTACTAATTATGTGAAACTATTGGTAAACCGTAAACATTTGTCAGAAGGCAATGGGATAAAGACTTCCGGCTCCTCGCGCTGGTGCGAATATATCAGTGTCCGTATGTGCCAAACCGATGGTTTGTGACACACCTTTACGCGTCTCTCGTTCGCTGCGCTCGCACGAAAGCTATAGCCTAACCTAAAACCAATCCATCTTCCGTTCATTATTCGATATGGTGGCGACATATTTCAAATTTGCGAACGTGTGGGATCGGTTGTGAGGTTGGACTAGATTTTTACGAGCGAGCGGAGCGAGCGAGCAACGGTCACAATTTCCAAGCTATACATATACCTTATATTGCCTTCCATATATTTCGTGTTATTACCTAATTTTGTCAGCCATTTCGGACATCACATTGCACTGTACTATGAGGAAATAGTACTATTTCTGTGAAACTATTCATAAACTGTAAACATGTGTCGGTAGGCAATAGGATAAATACTTCCGGCTCCTCGGGCTGGTGCGAATATTTCAATGTCCGTATGTGCCAAACCGTTGGTTTATGACACACCTTTACGCGTCTCTCGCTCGCGGCGCTCGCTCGAAAACTATAGCCTAACCTAAAACCAATCCATCTTGCGTTCATTATTCGATATGATGGCGACATATTTCAAATTTGCGACCGTGTCGGATCGGTTGTGAGGTTGGACTAGATTTTTACGAGCGACCGGAGCGAGCGAGCAACGGTCACAATTTCCAAGCTATACATATACCTTATATTGCCTTCCATATATTTCGTGTTATTACCTAATTATGTCAGCCATTTCGAACATCACATTGCACTGTAGTATGTGGAAATAGTACTATTTATGTGATACTATCCATAAACTGTAAACATTTGTCAATAGGCAATAGGATAAAGACTCGGGCTGGTGCGAATATTTCAATGTCCGTATGTGCCAAACCGTTGATTTGTGACACACGTTTGCGCGTCTCTCGCTCGCTGCGCTCGCTCGAAAACTATAGCCTAACCTAAAACCAATCCACCTTGCGTTCATTATTCGATATGATGGCGACATATTTCAAATTTGCGAACGTGTCGGATCGGTTGTGGGGTTGGACTAGATTTTTACGAGCGAGCGGAGCGAGCGAGCAACGGTCACAATTTCCAAGCTATACATATACCATATATTGTCTTGCATATATTTCGTGCTTGTACCTAATTTTGTCAGCCATTTCGGACATCACATTGCATTGTACTATGTGGAAATAGTACTATTTATGTGAACCTATTCATAAACTGTATACATGTGTCGGTAGGCAATAGGATAAATACTTCCGGCTCCTCGGGCTGGTGCGAATATTTCAATGTCCGTATGTGCCAAACCGTTGGTTTATGACACACCTATACGCGTCTCTCGCTCGCTGCGCTCGCTCGAAAACTATAGCCTAACCTAAAACCAATCCACCTTGCGTTCATTATTCGATATGATGGCGACATATTTCAAATTTGCGAACGTGTCGGATCGGTTGTGGGGTTGGACTAGATTTTTACGAGCGAGCGGAGCGAGCGAGCAACGGTCACAATTTCCAAGCTATAAATATACCATATATTGTCTTGCATATATTTCGTGCTTGTACCTAATTTTGTCAGCCATTTCGGACATCACGTTGCACTGTACTATGAGGAAACGGTACTAATTATGTGAAACTATTGGTAAACCGTAAACATTTGTCAGAAGGCAATGGGATAAAGACTTCCGGCTCCTCGGGCTGGTGCGAATATATCAGAGTCCGTATGTGCCAAACCGATGGTTTGTGACACACCTTTACGCGTCTCTCGTTCGCTCCTCTCGCACGAAAGCTATAGCCTAACCTAAAACCAATCCATCCTCCATTCATTATTCGATATGGTGGCGAGAAATTTCAAATTTGCGAACGTGTCGGATCGGTTGTGGGGTTGGACTAGATTTTTACGAGCGAGCGCAGCGAGCGAGCAACGGTCACAATTTCCAAGCTATACATATACCATATATTGTCTTGCATATATTTCGTGCTTGTACCTAATTTTGTCAGCCATTTCGGACATCACGTTGCACTGTACTATGAGGAAACGGTACTAATTATGTGAAACTATTGGTAAACCGTAAACATTTGTCAGAAGGCAATAGGATAAAGACTTCCGGCTTCTCGGTCTGGTTCGAATATATCAATGTCCGTATGTGCCAAACCGATGGTTTGTGACACACCTTTACGCGTCTCTCGTTCGCTGCGCTCGCACGAAAGCTATAGCCTAACCTAAAACCAATCCATCTTCCGTTCATTATTCGATATGGTGGCGACATATTTCAAATTTGCGAACGTGTGGGATCGGTTGTGAGGTTGGACTAGATTTTTACGAGCGAGCGGAGCGAGCGAGCAACGGTTACAATTTCCAAGCTATACATATACCTTATATTGCCTTCCATATATTTCGTGTTATTACCTAATTTTGTCAGCCATTTCGGACATCACATTGCACTGAACTATGAGGAAATAGTACTATTTATGTGAAACTATTCATAAACTGTAAACATGTGTCGGTAGGCAATAGGATAAATACTTCCGGCTCCTCGGGCTGGTGCGAATATTTCAATGTCCGTATGTGCCAAACCGTTGGTTTATGACACACCTATACGCGTCACTCGCTCGCTGCGCTCGCTCGAAAACTGTAGCCTAACCTAAAACCAATCCACCTTGCGTTCATTATTCGATATGATGGCGACATATTTCAAATTTGCGAACGTGTCGGATCGGTTGTGGGGTTGGACTAGATTTTTACGAGCGAGCGGAGCGAGCGAGCAACGGTCACAATTTCCAAGCTATACATATACCATATATTGTCTTGCAAATATTTTGTGCTTGTACCTAATTTTGTCAGCCATTTCGGACATCACGTTGCACTGCACTATGAGGAAACGGTACTAATTATGTGAAACTATTGGTAAACCGTAAACATTTGTCAGAAGGCAATAGGATAAAGACTTCCGGCTCCTCGGGCTGGTGCGAATATATCAGAGTCCGTATGTGCCAAACCGATGGTTTGTGACACAACTTTACGCGTCTCTCGTTCGCTCCTCTCGCAGGAAAGTTATAGCCTAACCTAAAACCAATCCAACCTCCGTTCATTATTCGATATAGTGGCGAGAAATTACAAATTTGCGAACGTGTCGGATCGGTTGTGGGGTTGGACTAGATTTTTACGAGCGAGCGGAGCGAGCGAGCAACGGTCACAATTTCCAAGCTATACATATACCATATATTGTCTTGCATATATTTGGTGCTTGTACCTAATTTTGTCAGCCATTTCGGACATCACGTTGCACTGTACTATGAGGAAACGGTACTAATTATGTGATACTATTGGTAAACCGTAAACATTTGTCAGAAGGCAATAGCATAAAGACTTCCGGCTCCTCGGGCTGGTGCGAATATATCAGAGTCCGTATGTGCCAAACCGTTGGTTTATGACACACCTATACGCGTCTCTCGCTCGCTGCGCTCGCTCGAGAACTATAGCCTAACCTAAAACCAATCCATCTTGCGTTCATTATTCGATATGATGGCGACATATTTCAAATTTGCGAACGTGTCGGATCGGTTGTGGGGTTGGACTAGATTTTTACGAGCGAGCGCAGCGAGCGAGCAACGGTCACTATTTCCAAGCTATACATATACCATATATTGTCTTGCATATATTTCGTGCTTGTACCTAATTTTGTCAGCCATTTCGGACATCACATTGCATTGTACTATGTTGAAATAGTACTATTTATGTGAAACTATTCATAAACTGTAAACTTGTGTCGGTAGGCAATAGGATAAATACTTCCGGCTCCTCGGGCTGGTGCGAATATTTCAATGTCCGTATGTGCCAAACCGTTGGTTTATGACACACCTAAACGCGTCTCTCGCTCGCTGCGCTCGCTCGAGAACTATAGCCTAACCTAAAACCAATCCATCTTGCGTTCATTATTCGATATGATGGCGACATATTTCAATTTTGCGAACGTGTCGGATCGGTTATGGGGTTGGACTAGATTTTTACGAGCGAGCGCAGCGAGCGAGCAACGGTCACAATTTCCAAGCTATACATATACCATATATTGTCTTGCATATATTTCGTGCTTGTACCTAATTTTGTCAGCCATTTCGGACATCACGTTGCACTGTATTATGAGGAAACGGTACTAATTATGTGAAACTATTGGTAAACCGTAAACATTTGTCAGAAGGCAATAGGATAAAGACTTCCGGCTCCTCGGGCTGGTTCGAATATATCAATGTCCGTATGTGCCAAACCGATGGTTTGTGACACACCTTTACGCGTCTCTCGTTCGCTGCGCTCGCACGAAAGCTATAGCCTAACCTAAAACCAATCCATCTTCCGTTCATTATTCGATATGGTGGCGACATATTTCAAATTTGCGAACGTGTGGGATCGGTTGTGAGGTTGGACTAGATTTTTACGAGCGAGCGGATCGAGCGAGCAACGGTCACAATTTCCAAGCTATACATATACCTTATATTGCCTTCCATATATTTCGTGTTATTACCTAATTTTGTCAGCCATTTCGGACATCACATTGCACTGTACTATGAGGAAATAGTACTATTTATGTGAAACTATTCATAAACTGTAAACATGTGTCGGTAGGCAATAGGATAAATACTTCCGGCTCCTCGGGCTGGTGCGAATATTTCAATGTCCGTATGTGCCAAACCGTTGGTTTATGACACACCTATACGCGTCTCTCGCTCGCTGCGCTCGCTCGAAAACTATAGCCTAACCTAAAACCAATCCATCCTCCGTTCATTATTCGATATGGTGGCGAGAAATTTCAAATTTGCGAACGTGTCGGATCGGTTGTGGGGTTGGACTAGATTTTTGCGAGCGAGCGGAGCGAGCGAGCAACGGTCACAATTTCCAAGCTATACATATACCATATATTGTCTTGCATATATTTCGTGCTTGTACCTAATTTTGTCAGCCATTTCGGACATCACATTGCATTGTACTATGTGTAAATAGTACTATTTATGTGAAACTATTCATAAACTGTAAACATGTGTCGGTAGGCAATAGGATAAAGACTTCCGGCTCCTCGGGCTGGTTCGAATATATCAATGTCCGTATGTGCCAAACCGATGGTTTGTGACACACCTTTACGCGTCTCTCGTTCGCTGCGCTCGCACGAAAGCTATAGCCTAACCTAAAACCAATCCATCTTCCGTTCATTATTCGATATGGTGGCGACATATTTCAAATTTGCGAACGTGTGGGATCGGTTGTGAGGTTGGAGTAGATTTTTATGAGCGAGCGGAGCGAGCGAGCAACGGTCACAATTTCCAAGCTATACATATACCATATATTGTCTTGCATATATTTCGTGCTTGTACCTAATTTTGTCAGCCATTTCGGACATCACGTTGCACTGTACTATGAGGAATCGGTACTAATTATGTGAAACTATTGGTAAACCGTAAACATTTGTCAGAAGGCAATAGGATAAAGACTTCCGGCTCCTCGGGCTGGTGCGAATATATCAGAGTCCGTATGTGCCAAACCGATGGTTTATGACACACCTATACGCGTCTCTCGCTCGCTGCGCTCGCTCGAGAACTATAGCCTAACCTAAAACCAATCCATCTTGCGTTCATTATTCGATATGATGGCGACATATTTCAATTTTGCGAACGTGTCGGATCGGTTGTGGGGTTGGACTAGATTTTTACGAGCGAGCGGAGCGAGCGAGCAACGGTCACAATTTCCAAGCTATACATATACCATATATTGTCTTGCATATATTTCGTGCTTGTACCTAATTTTGTCAGCCATTTCGGACATCACGTTGCACTTTATTATGAGGAAACGGTACTAATTATGTGAAACTATTGGTAAACCGTAAACATTTGTCAGAAGGCAATAGGATAAAGACTTCCGGCTCCTCGGGCTGGTTCGAATATATCAATGTCCGTATGTGCCAAACCGATGGTTTGTGACACACCTTTACGCGTCTCTCGTTCGCTGCGCTCGCACGAAAGCTATAGCCTAACCTAAAACCAATCCATCTTCCGTTCATTATTCGATATGGTGGCGACATATTTCAAATTTGCGAACGTGTGGGATCGGTTGTGAGGTTGGACTAGATTTTTACGAGCGAGCGGATCGAGCGAGCAACGGTCACAATTTCCAAGCTATACATATACCTTATATTGCCTTCCATATATTTCGTGTTATTACCTAATTTTGTCAGC
This sequence comes from Bombus affinis, assembly GCF_024516045.1. NCBI lineage: Eukaryota > Metazoa > Arthropoda > Insecta > Hymenoptera > Apidae > Bombus > Bombus affinis. The sequence continues at coordinate 12,178 of NW_026109203.1, forward strand.
CATTTCGGACATCACATTGCACTGTACTATGAGGAAATAGTACTATTTATGTGAAACTATTCATAAACTGTAAACATGTGTCGGTAGGCAATAGGATAAATACTTCCGGCTCCTCGGGCTGGTGCGAATATTTCAATGTCCGTATGTGCCAAACCGTTGGTTTATGACACACCTATACGCGTCTCTCGCTCGCTGCGCTCGCTCGAAAACTATAGCCTAACCTAAAACCAATCCATCTTGCGTTCATTATTCGATATGATGGCGAGAAATTTCAAATTTGCGAACGTGTCGGATCGGTTGTGGGGTTGGACTAGATTTTTACGAGCGAGCGGAGCGAGCGAGCAACGGTCACAATTTCCAAGCTATACATATACCATATATTGTCTTGCATATATTTCGTGCTTGTACCTAATTTTGTCAGCCATTTCGGACATCACATTGCATTGTACTATGTGGAAATAGTACTATTTATGTGAAACTATTCATAAACTGTAAACATGTGTCGGTAGGCAATAGGATAAATACTTCCGGCTCCTCGGGCTGGTTCGAATATATCAATGTCCGTATGTGCCAAACCGATGGTTTGTGACACACCTTTACGCGTCTCTCGTTCGCTGCGCTCGCACGAAAGCTATAGCCTAACCTAAAACCAATCCATCTTCTGTTCATTATTCGATATGGTGGCGACATATTTCAAATTTGCGAACGTGTGGGATCGGTTGTGAGGTTGGACTAGATTTTTACGAGCGAGCGGAGCGAGCGAGCAACGGTCACAATTTCCAAGCTATACATATACCTTATATTGCCTTCCATATATTTCGTGTTATTACCTAATTTTGTCAGCCATTTCGGACATCACATTGCACTGTACTATGTGGAAATAGTACTATTTATGTGGAACTATTGGTAAACTGTAAACATTTGTCAGTAGCAATAGGATAATGACTTCCGGCTCCTCGGGCTGGTGCGAATATTTCAATGTCCGCATGTGCCAAACCGATGGATTGTGACACACCTCTCCGCGTCCCTCGCTAGCCGTGCTCGCTCGAAAGCTATAGCCTAACCTAAAACCAATCCAGCTTCCGTTCATTATTTGATATGGTGGCGACATGTCTCGAATTTGCGAACGTGTCGGATCGGTTGTGAGGTTGGACCAGATTTTTACGAGCGAGTGGAGCGAGCGTGCAGCAGTCACAATTTCCAAGCTATACATATATCTTATATTGCCTTGCATATATTTCGTGTTGGTACCTAATATTGTCAGCCATTTCGGACATCACATTGCACTGTACTATGAGGAAATAGTACTATTTATGTGAAATTATTCATAAACTGTAAACATGTGTAGGTAGGCAATAGGATAAATACTTCCGGCTCCTCGGGCTGGTGCGAATATTTCAATGTCCGTATGTGCCAAACCGTTGGTTTCTGACACACCTTTACGCGTCTCTCGCTCGCTGCGCTCGCTCGAAAACTATAGCCTAACCTAAAACCAGTCCTTCTTCCGTTCATTCTTCGATATGGTGGCGACATATTTCAAATTTGCGAACGTGTCGGATCGGTTGTGAGGTTGGACAAGCTTTTTACGAGCGAGGGCAGCGAGCGAGCAACGGTCACAATTTCCAAGCTATACATATACCTTATATTGCCTTCCATATATTTCGTGTTATTACCTAATTTTGTCAGCCATTTCGGACATCACATTGCACTGTACTATGTGAAAATAGTACTATTTATGTGAAGCTATTGGTAAACTGTAAACATTTGTCAGTAGCAATAGGATAAAGACTTCCGGCTCCTCGGGCTGGTGCGAATATTTCAATGTCACCATGTGCAAAACCGATGGATTGTGACACACCTTTACGCGTCTCTCCCTCGCTGCGCTCGCTCGAAAGCTATAGCCTAACCTAAAAACAATCCCTCTTGCGATAGTCATTCGACATGAAGGCGACTTATATCAAATTTGGGAACGTGTCGGATCGAATGTGAGGTTTTACTGGATTTTTACGAGCAAGCGGAGCGAGCGAGCAACGGTCACAATTTCCAAGCTATACATATACCATATATTGCCTTGCATATATTTCGTGCTAGTACCTAATTTTGTCAGCCATTTCGGACATCACATTGCACTGTACTATGAGGAAACGATACTAATTATGTGAAACTATTAGTAAACCGTAAACATTTGTCAGAAGGCAATAGGATAAAGACTTCCGGCTCCTCGGGCTGGTGCGAATATTTCAATGTCCCCATGTGCCAAACCGTTGGATTGTGACACACCTCTCCGCGTCCCTCGCTCGCCATGCTCGCTCGAAAGCTATAGCCTAACCTAAAACCAATCCAGCCTCCGTTCATTATTTGATATGGTGGCGACATGTCCCGACTTTGCGAACGTGTCGGATCGGTTGTGAGGTTGGACCAGACTTTTACGAGCGAGCGGAGCGATCGTGCAGCAGTCACAATTTCCAAGCTATACATATACCTTATATTGCCTTGCATATATTTCGTGTTAGTACCTAATATTGTCAGCCATTTCGGACATCACATTGCACTGTACTATGTGGAAATAGTACTATTTATGTGAAACTATTCATAAACTGTAAACATTTGTCAGTAGGCAATAGGATAAAGACTTCCGCCTCCTCGGGCTGGTGCGTATGTTTCAATGTCCGTATGTGCCAAACCGTTGGTATGTGACACACATGAACGCGTCGCTCGCTCGCTGCGCTCGCTCGAAGACTATAGCCTAAGCTAAAACCAATCCATCTTCCGTTCATTATTCGATATGGTGGCGACATATTTCAAATTTGCCAACGTGACGGATCGGTTGTGAGGTTGGACTAGATTTTTACGAGCGAGCGGAGCGAGCGAGCAATGGTCACAATTTCCAAGCTATACATATACCATATATTGCCTTGCATATTTTTCGTGCTAGTACCTAATTTTGTCTGCCATTTCGGACATCACATTGCACTGTACTATGAGGAAACGGTACTAATTATGTGAAACTGTTGGTAAACCGTAAACATGTGTCGGTAGGCAATAGGATAAATACTTCCGGCTCCCCGGGCTGGTGCCAATATTTCAATGTCCGTATGTGCCAAACCGTTGGTTTCTGACACACCTTTACGCGTCTCTCGCTCGCTGCGCTCGCTCGAAAACTATAGCCTAACCTAAAACCAGTCCTTCTTCCGTTCATTCTTCGATATGGTGGCGACATATTTCAAATTTGCGAACGTGTCGGATCGGTTGTGAGGTTGGACAAGCTTTTTACGAGCGAGCGGAGCGAGCGAGCAACGGTCACAATTTCCAAGCTATACATATACCTTATATTGCCTTCCATATATTTCGTGTTATTACCTAATTTTGTCAGCCATTTCGGACATCACATTGCACTGTACTATGTGAAAATAGTACTATTTATGTGAAACTATTGGTAAACTGTAAACATTTGTCAGTAGCAATAGGATAAAGACTTCTGGCTCCTCGGGCTGGTGCGAATATTTCAATGTCCCCACGTGCAAAACCGTTGGATTGTGACACACCTTTACGCGTCTATCGCTCGCTGCGCTCGCTCGAAAGCGATAGCCTAACCTAAAAACAATCCCTCTTGCGTTAGTCATTCGACATGAAGGCGACTTATATCAAATTTGGGATCGTGTCGGATCGAATGTGAGGTTGGACTGGATTTTTGCGAGCAAGCGGAGCGAGCGAGCAACGGTCACAATTTCCAAGCTATACATATACCATATATTGCCTTGCATATATTTCGTGCTAGTACCTAATTTTGTCAGCCATTTCGGACATCACATTGCACTGTACTATGAGGAAACGATACTAATTATGTGAAACTATTAGTAAACCGTAAACATTTGTCAGAAGGCAATAGGATAAAGACTTCCGGCTCCTCGGGCTGGTGCGAATATTTCAATGCCCGTATGTGCCAAACCGTTGGTTTGTGACACAGCTTTACGCGTCTCTCGCTCGCCGCGCTCGCACGAAAGCTATAGCCTAACCTAAAACCAATCCATCTTCCGTTCATTATTGGATATGGTGGCGACATATTTCAAATTTGCGAACGTGTCGGATCGCTTGTGAGGTTGGACTAGATTTTTACGAGCGAGCGGAGCGAGCGAGCAACGGTCACAATTTCCAAGCTATACATATACCTTATATTGCCTTCCATATATTTCGTGTTATTACCAAATTTTGTCAGCCATTTCGGACATCACATTGCACTGTACTATGTGGAAATAGTACTATTTATGTGAAACTATTGGTAAACTGTAAACATTTGTCAGTAGCAATAGGATAATGACTTCCGGCTCCTCGGGCTGGTGCGAATATTTCAATGTCCGCATGTGCCAAACCGATGGATTGTGACACACCTCTCCGCGTCCCTCGCTAGCCGTGCTCGCTCGAAAGCTATAGCCTAACCTAAAACCAATCCAGCTTCCGTTCATTATTTGATATGGTGGCGACATGTCTCGAATTTGCGAACGTGTCGGATCGGTTGTGAGGTTGGACCAGATTTTTACGAGCGAGCGGAGCGAGCGTGCAGCAGTCACAATTTCCAAGCTATACATATATCTTATATTGCCTTCCATATATTTCGTGTTATTACCAAATTTTGTCAGCCATTTCGGACATCACATTGCACTGTACTATGTGAAAATAGTACTATTTATGTGAAACTATTGGTAAACTGTAAACATTTGTCAGTAGCAATAGGATAAAGACTTCCGGCTCCTCGGGCTGGTGCGAATATTTCAATGTCCCCATGTGCCAAACCGTTGGATTGTGACACACCTCTCCGCGTCCCTCGCTCGCCATGCTCGCTCGAAAGCTATAGCCTAACCTAAAACCAATCCATCTTGCGTTCATTATTCGATCTGATGGCGACATATTTCAAATTTGCGAACGTGTCGGATCGGTTGTGAGGTTGGACTAGGTTTTTACGAGCGAGCGGAGCGAGCGAGCAACGGTCACAATTTCCAAGCTATACATATACCATATATTGCCTTGCATATATTTCGTGTTATTACCTAATTTTGTCAGCCATTTCGGACATCACATTGCTCTGTACTATGAGGAAACGGTACTAATTATGTGAAACTATTGGTAAACCGTAAACATTTGTCAGAAGGCAATAGGATAAAGACTTCCGGCCCCTCGGGCTGGTGCGTATATTTCAATATCCGTATGTGCCAAACCGTTGGTTTATGACACACCTTTACGCGTCTCTCGCTCGCTGCGCTCGCTCGAAAACTATAGCCTAACCTAAAACCAGTCCTTCTTCCGTTCATTCTTCGATATGGTGGCGACATATTTCAAATTTGCGAACGTGTCGGATCGGTTGTGAGGTTGGACAAGATTTTTACGAGCGAGCGGGAGCGAGCGAGCAACGGTTACAATTTCCAAGCTATACATATACCATATATTGCCTTGCATATTTTTCGTGCTAGTACCTAATTTTGTCTGCCATTTCGGACATCACATTGCACTGTACTATGAGGAAACGGTACTAATTATGTGAAACTGTTGGTAAACCGTAAACATGTGTCGGTAGGCAATAGGATAAATACTTCCGGCTCCTCGGGCTGGGTGCGAATATTTCAATGTCCGTATGTGCCAAACCGTTGGTTTCTGACACACCTTTACGCGTCTCTCGCTCGCTGCGCTCGCTCGAAAACTATAGCCTAACCTAAAACCAGTCCTTCTTCCGTTCATTCTTCGATATGGTGGCGACATATTTCAAATTTGCGAACGTGTCGGATCGGTTGTGAGGTTGGACAAGCTTTTTACGAGCGAGCGGAGCGAGCGAGCAACGGTCACAATTTCCAAGCTATACACATACCTTATATTGCCTTCCATATATTTCGTGTTATTACCTAATTTTGTCAGCCATTTCGGACATCACATTGCACTGTACTATGTGAAAATAGTACTATTTATGTGAAACTATTGGTAAACTGTAAACATTTGTCAGTAGCAATAGGATAAAGACTTCCGGCTCCTCGGGCTGGTGCGAATATTTCAATGTCCCCATGTGCAAAACCGTTGGATTGTGACACACCTTTACGCGTCTATCGCTCGCTGCGCTCGCTCGAAAGCGATAGCCTAACCTAAAAACAATCCCTCTTGCGTTAGTCATTCGACATGAAGGCGACTTATATCAAATTTGGGATCGTGTCGGATCGAATGTGAGGTTGGACTGGATTTTTACGAGCAAGCGGAGCGAGCGAGCAACGGTCACAATTTCCAAGCTATACATATACCATATATTGCCTTGCATATATTTCGTGCTAGTACCTAATTTTGTCAGCCATTTCGGACATCACATTGCACTGTACTATGAGGAAACGATACTAATTATGTGAAACTATTAGTAAACCGTAAACATTTGTCAGAAGGCAATAGGATAAAGACTTCCGGCTCCTCGGGCTGGTGCGAATATTTCAATGTCCGTATGTGCCAAACCGTTGGTTTGTGACACACCTTTACGCGTCTCTCGCTCGCCGCGCTCGCACGAAAGCTATAGCCTAACCTAAAACCAATCCATCTTCCGTTCATTATTGGATATGGTGGCGACATATTTCAAATTTGCGAACGTGTCGGATCGCTTGTGAGGTTGGACTAGATTTTACGAGCGAGCGGAGCGAGCGAGCAACGGTCACAATTTCCAAGCTATACATATACCTTATATTGCCTTCCATATATTTCGTGTTATTACCAAATTTTGTCAGCCATTTCGGACATCACATTGCACTGTACTATGTGAAAATAGTACTATATATGTGAAACTATTGGTAAACTGTAAACATTTGTCAGTAGCAATAGGATAAAGACTTCCGGCTCCTCGGGCTGGTGCGAATATTTCAATGTCCGTATGTGCCAAACCGATGGATTGTGACACACCTCTCCGCGTCCCTCTCTCGCCGTGCTCGCTTGAAAGCTATAGCCTAACCTAAAAACAATCCCTCTTAGTCATTCGACATGGAGGCGACTTATTTCAAATTTGGTAACGTGTCGGATCGGATGTAAGGTTGGACTAGATTTTTACGAGCGAGCGGAGCGAGCGAGCAACGGTCACAATTTCCAAGCTATACATATACCATATATTGCCTTCCATATATTTCGTGTTATTACCAAATTTTGTCAGCCATTTCGGACATCACATTGCACTGTACTATGAGGAAACGGTACTAATTATGTGAAACTATTAGTAAACCGTAAACATTTGTCAGAAGGCAATAGGATAAAGACTTCCGGCTCCTCGGGCTGGTGCGAATATTTCAATGTCCCCCATGTGCCAAACCGTTGGATTGTGACACACCTCTCCGCGTCCACGCTCGCCATGCTCGCTCGAAAGCTATAGCCTAACCTAAAACCAATCCAGCCTCCGTTCATTATTTGATATGGTGGCGACATGTCCCGACTTTGCGAACGTGTCGGATCGGTTGTGAGGTTGGACCAGGACTTTTACGAGCGAGCGGAGCGAGCGTGCAGCAGTCACAATTTCCAAGCTATACATATACCTTATATTGCCTTGCATATATTTCGTGTTAGTACCTAATATTGTCAGCCATTTCGGACATCACATTGCACTGTACTATGTGGAAATAGTACTATTTATGTGAAACTATTCATAAACTGTAAACATTTGTCAGTAGGCAATAGGATAAAGACTTCCGCCTCCTCGGGCTGGTGCGTATGTTTCAATGTCCGTATGTGCCAAACCGTTGGTATGTGACACACATTAACGCGTCGCTCGCTCGCTGCGCTCGCTCGAAGACTATAGCCTAAGCTAAAACCAATCCATCTTCCGTTCATTATTCGATATGGTGGCGACATATTTCAAATTTGCGAACGTGACGGATCGGTTGTGAGGTTGGACTAGATTTTTACGAGCGAGCGGAGCGAGCGAGCAATGGTCACAATTTCCAAGCTATACATATACCATATATTGCCTTGCATATTTTTCGTGCTAGTACCTAATTTTGTCTGCCATTTCGGACATCACATTGCACTGTACTATGAGGAAACGGTACTAATTATGTGAAACTGTTGGTAAACCGTAAACATGTGTCGGTAGGCAATAGGATAAATACTTCCGGCTCCCCGGGCTGGTGCCAATATTTCAATGTCCGTATGTGCCAAACCGTTGGTTTCTGACACACCTTTACGCGTCTCTCGCTCGCTGCGCTCGCTCGAAAACTATAGCCTAACCTAAAACCAGTCCTTCTTCCGTTCATTCTTCGATATGGCGACATATTTCAAATTTGCGAACGTGTCGGATCGGTTGTGAGGTTGGACAAGCTTTTTACGAGCGAGCGGAGCGAGCGAGCAACGGTCACAATTTCCAAGCTATACATATACCTTATATTGCCTTCCATATATTTCGTGTTATTACCTAATTTTGTCAGCCATTTCGGACATCACATTGCACTGTACTATGTGAAAATAGTACTATTTATGTGAAACTATTGGTAAACTGTAAACATTTGTCAGTAGCAATAGGATAAAGACTTCTGGCTCCTCGGGCTGGTGCGAATATTTCAATGTCCCCATGTGCAAAACCGTTGGATTGTGACACACCTTTACGCGTCTATCGCTCGCTGCGCTCGCTCGAAAGCGATAGCCTAACCTGAAAACAATCCCTCTTGCGTTAGTCATTCGACATGAAGGCGACTTATATCAAATTTGGGATTGTGTCGGATCGAATGTGAGGTTGGACTGGATTTTTACGAGCAAGCGGAGCGAGCGAGCAACGGTCCACAATTTCCAAGCTATACATATACCATATATTGCCTTGCATATATTTCGTGCTAGTACCTAATTTTGTCAGCCATTTCGGACATCACATTGCACTGTACTATGAGGAAACGATACTAATTATGTGAAACTATTAGTAAACCGTAAACATTTGTCAGAAGGCAATAGGATAAAGACTTCCGGCTCCTCGGGCTGGTGCGAATATTTCAATGTCCGTATGTGCCAAACCGTTGGTTTGTGACACACCTTTACGCGTCTCTCGCTAGCCGCGCTCGCACGAAAGCTATAGCCTAACCTAAAACCAATCCATCTTCCGTTCATTATTGGATATGGTGGCGACATATTTCATATTTGCGAACGTGTCGGATCGCTTGTGAGGTTGGACTAGATTTTTACGAGCGAGCGGAGCGAGCGAGCAACGGTCACAATTTCCAAGCTATACATATACCATATATTGCCTTGCATATATTTCGTGTTATTACCTAATTTTGTCAGCCATTTCGGACATCACATTGCTCTGTACTATGAGGAAACGGTACTAATTATGTGAAACTATTGGTAAACCGTAAACATTTGTCAGAAGGCAATAGGATAAAGACTTCCGGCCCCTCGGGCTGGTGCGAATATTTCAATATCCGTATGTGCCAAACCGTGGTTTATGACACACCTTTACGCGTCTCTCGCTCGCTGCGCTCGCTCGAAAACTATAGCCTAACCTAAAACCAGTCCTTCTTCCGTTCATTCTTCGATATGGTGGCGACATATTTCAAATTTGCGAACGTGTCGGATCGGTTGTGAGGTTGGACAAGCTTTTTACGAGCGAGCGGAGCGAGCGAGCAACGGTCACAATTTCCAAGCTATACATATACCTTATATTGCCTTCCATATATTTCGTGTTATTACCTAATTTTGTCAGCCATTTCGGACATCACATTGCACTGTACTATGAGGAAACGATACTAATTGTGTGAAACTGTTGGTAAACCGTAAACATTTGTCACTAGGCAATAGGATAAAGACTTTCGGCTCCTAGGGCTGGTGCGAATGTTTCAATATCCGTATGTGCCAAACCGTTGGTATGTGACACACATTTACGCGTCGCTCGCTCGCTGCGCTCGCTCGAAGACTATAGCCTAACCTAAAACCAATCCATCTTGCGTTCATTATTCGATATGGTGGCGACATATTTCAAATTTGCGAACGTGACGGATCGGTTGTGAGGTTGGACTAGATTTTTACGAGCGAGCGGAGCGAGCGAGCAACGGTCACAATTTCCAAGCTATACATATACCATATATTGCCTTGCATAGTTTTCGTGCTAGTACCTAATTTTGTCTGCCATTTCGGACATCACATTGCACTGTACTATGAGGAAACGGTACTGATTATGTGAAACTGTTGGTAAACCGTAAACATTTGTCAGAAGGCAATAGGATAAAGACTTTCGGCTCCTCGGGCTGGTGCGAATATTTCAATGTCCGTATGTGCCAAACCGTTGGTTTGTGACACACCTTTACGCGTCGCTCGCTCGCTGCGCTCGCTCGAAAGCTATAGCCTAACCTAAAAACAATCCCTCGTGCGTTAGTCATTCGACATGAAGGCGACTTATTTCAAATTTGGGAACGTGTCGGATCGAATGTGAGGTTGGACCAGATTTTTACGAGCGAGCGGAGCGAGCGTGCAGCAGTCACAATTTACAAGCTATACATATACCTTATATTGCCTTGCATATATTTCGTGTTAGTACCTAATATTGTCAGCCATTTCGGACATCACATTGCACTGTACTATGAGGAAATAGTACTATTTATGTGAAACTATTCATAAACTGTAAACATGTGTCGGTAGGCAATAGGATAAATACTTCCGGCTCCTCGGGCTGGTGCGAATATTTCAATGTCCGTTTGTGCCAAACCGTTGGTTTCTGACACACCTTTACGCGTCTCTCGCTCGCTGCGCTCGCTCGAAAACTATAGCCTAACCTAAAACCAGTCCTTCTTCCGTTCATTCTTCGATATGGTGGCGACATATTTCAAATTTGCGAACGTGTCGGATCGGTTGTGAGGTTGGACAAGATTTTTACGAGCGAGCGGAGCGAGCGAGCAACGGTCACAATTTCCAAGCTATCCATATACCATATATTGCCTTGCATATTTTTCGTGCTAGTACCTAATTTTGTCTGCCATTTCGGACATCACATTGCACTGTACTATGAGGAAACGGTACTAATTATGTGAAACTGTTGGTAAACCGTAAACATGTGTCGGTAGGCAATAGGATAAATACTTCCGGCTCCTCGGGCTGGTGCGAATATTTCAATGTCCGTATGTGCCAAACCGTTGGTTTCTGACACACCTTTACGCGTCTCTCGCTCGCTGCGCTCGCTCGAAAACTATAGCCTAACCTAAAACCAGTCCTTCTTCCGTTCATTCTTCGATATGGTGGCGACATATTTAAAATTTGCGAACGTGTCGGATCGGTTGTGAGGTTGGACAAGCTTTTTACGAGCGAGCGGAGCGAGCGAGCAACGGTCACAATTTCCAAGCTATACATATACCTTATATTGCCTTCCATATATTTCGTGTTATTACCTAATTTTGTCAGCCATTTCGGACATCACATTGCACCTTACTATGTGAAAATAGTACTATTTATGTGAAACTATTGGTAAACTGTAAACATTTGTCAGTAGCAATAGGATAAAGACTTCCGGCTCCTCGGGCTCGTGCGAATATTTCAATGTCCCCATGTGCAAAACCGTTGGATTGTGACACACCTTTACGCGTCTATCGCTCGCTGCGCTCGCTCGAAAGCGATATCCTAACCTAAAAACAATCCCTCTTGCGTTAGTCATTCGACATGAAGGCGACTTATATCAAATTTGGGATCGTGTCGGATCGAATGTGAGGTTGGACTGGATTTTTACGAGCAAGCGGAGCGTGCGAGCAACGGTCACAATTTCCAAGCTATACATATACCATATATTGCCTTGCATATATTTCGTGCTAGTACCTAATTTTGTCAGCCATTTCGGACATCACATTGCACTGTACTATGAGGAAACGATACTAATTATGTGAAACTATTAGTAAACCGTAAACATTTGTCAGAAGGCAATAGGATAAAGACTTCCGGCTCCTCGGGCTGGTGCGAATATTTCAATGTCCGTATGTGCCAAACCGTTGGTTTGTGACACACCTTTACGCGTCTTTCGCTCGCCGCGCTCGCACGAAAGCTATAGCCTAACCTAAAACCAATCCATCTTCCGTTCATTATTGGATATGGTGGCGACATATTTCAAATTTGCGAACGTGTCGGATCGCTTGTGAGGTTGGACTAGATTTTTACGAGCGAGCGGAGCGTGCGAGCAACGGTCACAATTTCCAAGCTATACATATACCTTATATTGCCTTCCATATATTTCGTGTTATTACCATATTTTGTCAGCCATTTCGGACATCACATTGCACTGTACTATGTGAAAATAGTACTATTTATGTGAAACTATTGGTAAACTGTAAACATTTGTCAGTAGCAATAGGATAAAGACTTCCGGCTCCTCGGGCTGGTGCGAATATTTCAATGTCCGTATGTGCCAAACCGATGGATTGTGACACACCTCTCCGCGTCCCTCTCTCGCCGTGCTCGCTTGAAAGCTATAGCCTAACCTAAAAACAATCCCTCTTGCGTTAGTCATTCGACATGGAGGCGACTTATTTCAAATTTGGTCACGTGTCGGATCGGATGTAAGGTTGGACTAGATTTTTACGAGCGAGCGGAGCGAGCGAGCAACGGTCACAATTTCCAAGCTATACATATACCATATATTGCCTTGCATATATTTCGTGTTATTACCTAATTTTGTCAGCCATTTCGGACATCACATTGCTCTGTACTATGAGGAAACGGTACTAATTATGTGAAACTGTTGGTAAACCGTAAACATTTGTCAGAAGGCAATAGGATAAAGACTTTCGGCTCCTCGGGCTGGTGCGAATGTTTCAATATCCGTATGTGCCAAACCGTTGGTATGTGACACACATTTACGCGTCGCTCGCTCGCTGCGCTCGCTCGAAGACTATAGCCTAACCTAAAACCAATCCATCTTGCGTTCATTATTCGATATGGTGGCGACATATTTCAAATTTGCGAACGTGACGGATCGGTTGTGAGGTTGGACTAGATTTTTACGAGCGAGCGGAGCGAGCGAGCAACGGTCACAATTTCCAAGCTATACATATACCATATATTGCCTTGCATAGTTTTCGTGCTAGTACCTAATTTTGTCTGCCATTTCGGACATCACATTGCACTGTACTATGAGGAAACGGTACTAATTATGTGAAACTGTTGGTAAACCGTAAACATTTGTCAGAAGGCAATAGGATAAAGACTTTCGGCTCCTCGGGCTGGTGCGAATATTTCAATGTCCGTATGTGCCAAACCGTTGGTTTGTGACACACCTTTACGCGTCGCTCGCTCGCTGCGCTCGCTCGAAAGCTATAGCCTAACCTAAAAACAATCCCTCGTGCGTTAGTCATTCGACATGAAGGCGACTTATTTCAAATTTGGGAACGTGTCGGATCGAATGTGAGGTTGGACCAGATTTTTACGAGCGAGCGGAGCGAGCGTGCAGCAGTCACAATTTACAAGCTATACATATACCTTACATTGCCTTGCATATATTTCGTGTTAGTACCTAATATTGTCAGCCATTTCGGACATCACATTGCACTGTACTATGAGGAAATAGTACTATTTATGTGAAACTATTCATAAACTGTAAACATGTGTCGGTAGGCAATAGGATAAATACTTCCGGCTCCTCGGGCTGGTGTGAATATTTCAATGTCCGTATGTGCCAAACCGTTGGTTTCTGACACACCTTTACGCGTCTCTCGCTCGCTGCGCTCGCTCGAAAACTATAGCCTAACCTAAAACCAGTCCTTCTTCCGTTCATTCTTCGATATGGTGGCGACATATTTCAAATTTGCGAACGTGTCGGATCGGTTGTGAGGTTGGACAAGCTTTTTACGAGCGAGCGGAGCGAGCGAGCAACGGTCACAATTTCCAAGCTATACATATACCTTATATTGCCTTCCATATATTTCGTGTTATTACCTAATTTTGTCAGCCATTTCGGACATCACATTGCACTGTACTATGTGAAAATAGTACTATTTATGTGAAACTATTGGTAAACTGTAAACATTTGTCAGTAGCAATAGGATAAAGACTTCCGGCTCCTCGGGCTGGTGCGAATATTTCAATGTCCCCATGTGCAAAACCGTTGGATTGTGACACACCTTTACGCGTCTATCGCTCGCTGCGCTTCTCGAAAGCGATAGCCTAACCTAAAAACAATCCCTCTTGCGTTAGTCATTCGACATGAAGGCGACTTATATCAAATTTGGGATCGTGTCGGATCGAATGTGAGGTTGGACTGGATTTTTACGAGCAAGCGGAGCGAGCGAGCAACGGTCACAATTTCCAAGCTATACATATACCATCTATTGCCTTGCATATATTTCGTGCTAGTACCTAATTTTGTCAGCCATTTCGGACACCACATTGCACTGTACTATGAGGAAACGATACTAATTATTTGAAACTATTAGTAAACCGTAAACATTTGTCAGAAGGCAATAGGATAAAGACTTCCGGCTCCTCGGGCTGGTGTGAATATTTCAATGTCCGTATGTGCCAAACCGTTGGTTTGTGACACACCTTTACGCGTCTCTCGCTCGCCGCGCTCGCACGAAAGCTATAGCCTAACCTAAAACCAATCCATCTGCCGTTCATTATTGGATATGGTGGCGACATATTTCAAATTTGCGAACGTGTCGGATCGCTTGTGAGGTTGGACTAGATTTTTACGAGCGAGCGGAGCGAGCGAGCAACGGTCACAATTTCCAAGCTATACATATACCTTATATTGCCTTCCATATATTTCGTGTTATTACCAAATTTTGTCAGCCATTTCGGACATCACATTGCACTGTACTATGTGGAAATAGTACTATTTATGTGAAACTATTGGTAAACTGTAAACATTTGTCAGTAGCAATAGCATAAAGACTTCCGGCTCCTCGGGCTGGTGCGAATATTTCAATGTCCGTATGTGCCAAACCGATGGATTGTGACACACCTCTCCGCGTCCCTCGCTCGCCGAGCTCGCTTGAAAGCTATAGCCTAACCTAAAAACAATCCCTCTTCCGTTAGTCATTCGACATGGACGCGACTTATTTCAAATTTGGTAACGTGTCGGATCGGATGTAAGGTTGGACTAGATTTTTACGAGCGAGCGGAGCGAGCGAGCAACTGTCACAATTTCCAAGCTATACATATACCATATATTGTCTTCCATATATTTCGTGTTATTACCAAATTTTGTCAGCCATTTCGGACATCACATTGCACTGTACTATGAGGAAACGGTACTAATTATGTGAAACGATTAGTAAACCGTAAACATTTGTCAGAAGGCAATAGGATAAAGACTTCCGGCTCCTCGGGCTGGTGCGAATATTTCAATGTCCCCATGTGCCAAACCGTTGGATTGTGACACACCTCTCCGCGTCCCTCGCTCGCCATGCTCGCTCGAAAGCTATAGCCTAACCTAAAACCAATCCATCTTGCGTTCATTATTCGATATGATGGCGACATATTTCAAATTTGCGAACGTGTCGGATCGGTTGTGAGGTTGGACTAGATTTTTACGAGCGAGCGGAGCGAGCGAGCAACGGTCACAATTTCCAAGGTATACATATACCTTATATTGCCTTGCTTATATTTCTTATTATTACCTACTTTTGTCAGCCATTTTAGACATCACATTGCACTGTTATATGTGGAAATAGTACTATTTATGTGAAACTATTCATAAACTGTAGGCATTTGTCAGTAGGCAATAGGATAAAGACTTCCGGCTCCTCGGGCTGCTGCGAATATTTCAATGTCCGTGTGTGCCAAACCGTTGGTTTGTGACACACCTTTACGCGTCTCTCGCTCGCCGCGCTCGCACGAAAGCTATAGCCTAACCTAAAACCAATCCATCTTCCGTTCATTATTGGATATGGTGGCGACATATTTCAAATTTGCGAACGTGTCGGATCGCTTGTGAGGTTGGACCAGATTTTTACGAGCGAGCGGAGCGAGCGTGCAGCAGTCACAATTTCCAAGCTATACATATACCTTATATTGCCTTGCATATATTTCGTGTTAGTACCTAATATTGTCAGCCATTTCGGACATCACATTGCACTGTACTATGAGGAAAGAGTACTATTTATGTGAAACTATTCATAAACTGTAAACATGTGTCGGTAGGCAATAGGATACATACTTCCGGCTCCTCGGGCTGGTGCGAATATTTCAATGTCCGTATGTGCCAAACCGTTGGTTTGTGACACACATTTACGCGTCGCTCGCTCGCTGCGCTCGCTCGAAAACTATAGCCTAACCTAAAACCAATCCATCTTGCGTTCATTATTCGATATGGTGGCGACATATTTCAAATTTGCGAACGTGTCGGATCGGTTGCGAGGTTGGACTAGATTTTTTCGAGCGAGCGGAGCGAGCGAGCAACGATCACAATTTCCAACCTATACATACACCTTATATTGCCTTCCATATATTTCGTGTTATTACCTAATTTTGTCAGCCATTTCGGACATCACATTGCACTGTACTATGAGGAAACGGTACTAATTATGTGAAACTGTTGGTAAACCGTAAACATTTGTCAGAAGGCGATAGGATAGAGACTTCCGGCTCCTCGGGCTGGTGAGAATATATCAATGTCCGTATGTGCCAAACCGTTTGTTTGTGACACACATTTACGCGTCGCTCGCTCGCTGCGCTCGCTCGAAAACTATAGCCTAACCTAAAACCAATCCATCTTCCGTTCATTATTCGATATGGTGGCGACATATTTCAAATTTGCGAACGTGACGGATCGGTTGTGAGGTTGGACTAGATTTTTATGAACGAGCGGAGCGAGCGAGCAACGGTCACAATTTCCAAGCTATACATATAGCATATATTGCCTTGCATAGTTTTCGTGCTAGTACCTAATTTTGTCTGCCATTTCGGACATCACATTGCACTGTACTATGAGGAAAAGGTACTAATTATGTGAAACTGTTGGTAAACCGTAAACATTTGTCAGAAGGCAATAGGATAATGACTTTCGGCTGCTCGGGCTGGTGCGAATATTTCAATGTCCGTATGTGCCAAACCGTTGGTTTATGACACACCTTTACGCGTATCTCTATCTCTGCGCTCGTTCGAAAACTATAGCCTAACCTAAAACCAATCCATCTTGCGTTCATTACTCGATATGATGGCAACATATTTCAAATTTGGGAACGTGTCGGATCGGTTGTGAGGTTGGACTCGATTTTTACGAGCGAGCGGAGCGAGCGAGCAACGGTCACAATTTCCAAGCTATACATATACCATATATTGCCTTGCATAGTTTTCGTGCTAGTACCTAATTTTGTCAGCCATTTCGGACATCACATTGCACTGTACTATGAGGAAATAGTACTATTTATGTGAAACTATTCATAAACTGTAAACATTTGTCAGAAGGCAATAGGATAAAGACTTCCGGCTCCTCGGGCGAATATTTCAATGTCCGTATGTGCCAAACCGTTGGTTTGTGACACACCTTTACGCGTCTCTCGTTCGCTGCGCTCGCACGAAAGCTATAGCCTAACCTAAAACCAATCCATCTTCCGTTCATTATTCGATATGGTGGCGACATATTTCAAATTTGCGAACGTGTGGGATCGGTTGTGAGGTTGGACTAGATTTTTTCGAGCGAGCGGAGCGAACGAGCAACGATCACAATTTCCCACCTATACATACACCTTATATTGCCTTGCCTATATGTCGTGTTATTACCTAATTTTGTCTGCCATTTCGGACATCACATTGCACTGTACTATGAGGAAACGGTACTAATTATGTGAAACTATTGGTAAACCGTAAACATTTGACAGAAGGCAATAGGATAAAGACTTCCGGCTCCTCGGGCGAATATTTCAATGTCCGTATGTGCCAAACCGTTGGTTTGTGACACACCTTTACGCGTCTCTCTTTCGCTGCGCTCGCACGAAAGCTATAGCCTAACCTAAAACCAATCCATTTTCCGTTCATTATTCGATATGGTGGCGACATGTTTCGAATTTGCGAACGTGTGGGATCGGTTGTGAGGTTGGACCAGATTTTTACGAGCGAGCGGAGCGAGCGTGCAACGGTCAGAATTTCCAAGCTATACATATACCTTATATTGCCTTGCTTATATTTCGTGCTAGTACCTAATTTTGTCAGCCATTTCGGACATCACATTGCACTGTACTATGTGGAAATAGTACTATTTATGTGAAACTATTCATAAACTGTAAACATGTGTCGGTATGCAATAGGATAAATACTTCCGGCTCCTCAGGCTGGTGCGAATATTTCAATGTCCGGATGTGCCAAACCGATGGTTTATGACACACCTTTACGCGTCTCTCGCTCGACGCGCTCGCTCGAAAACTATAGCCTAACCTAAAACCAATCCATCTTCCGTTCATTATTCGATATGGTGGCGACATATTTCAAATTTGCGAACGTGTGGGATCGGTTGTGAGGTTGGACTAGATCTTTACGAGCGAGCGGAGCGAGCGAGCAACGGTGACAGTTTCCAAGCTATACATATACCATATATTGTCTTGCATATATTTCGTGCTTGTACCTAATTTTGTCAGCCATTTCGGACATCACGTTGCACTGTACTATGAGGAAACGGTACTAATTATGTGAAACTATTGGTAAACCGTAAACATTTGACAGAAGGCAATAGGATAAAGTCTTCCGGCTCCTCGGGCTGGTGCGAATATTTCAACGTCCGTATGTGCCAAACCGTTGGTTTGTGACACACCTTTACGCGTCTCTCGTTCGCTGCGCTCGCACGAAAGCTATAGCATAACCTAAAACCAATCCATCTTCCGTTCATTATTCGATATGGTGGCGACATATTTCAAATTTGCGAACGTGTCGGATCGGTTGTGAGGTTGGACTAGATTTTTACGAGCGAGCCGAGCGAGCGAGCAACGGTCACAATTTCCAAGCTATACATATTCCATATATTGTCTTGCATATATTTCGTGCTTGTACCTAATTTTGTCAGCCATTTCGGACATCACGTTGCACTGTACTATGAGGAAACGGTACTAATTATGAGAAAGTATTGATAAACCGTAAACATTTGTCAGAAGGCAATAGGATAAAGACTTCCGGCTCCTCGGGCTGGTGCGAATATTTCAATGTCCGTATGTGCCAAACCGTTGGTTTGTGACACACCTTTACGCGTCTCTCGTTCGCTGCGCTCGCACGAAAGCTATAGCCTAACCTAAAACCAATCCATCTTCCGTTCATTATTCGATATGGTGGCGACATATTTCAAATTTGCGAACGTGTCGGATCGGTTGTGAGGTTGGACTAGATTTTTTCGAGCGAGCGGAGCGAGCGAACAACGGTCACAATTTCCAAGCTATACATATACCATATATTGTCTTGCATATATTTCGTGCTTGTACCTAATTTTGTCAGCCATTTTGGACATCACGTTGCACTGTACTATGAGGAAACGGTACTAATTATGTGAAACTATTGGTAAACCGTAAACATTTGTCAGAAGGCATTAGGATAAAGACTTCCGGCTCCTCGGGCTGGTGCGAATATATCAATGTACGTATGTGCCAAACCGATGGTTTGTGACACACCTTTACGCATCTCTCGTTCGCTGCGCTCGCACGAAAGCTATAGCCTTACCTAAAACCAATCCATCTTCCGTTCATTATTCGATATGGTGGCGACATATTTCAAATTTGCGAACGTGTGGGATCGGTTGTGAGGTTGGACTAGATTTTTACGAGCGAGCGGAGCGAGCAAGCAACGGTCACAATTTCCAAGCTATACATATACCTTATATTGCCTTCCATATATTTCGTGTTATTACCTAATTTTGTCAGCCATTTCGGACATCACATTGCACTGTACTATGAGGAAATAGTACTATTTATGTGAAACTATTCATAAACTGTAAACATGTGTCGGTAGGCAATAGGATAAATACTTCCGGCTCCTCGGGCTGGTGCGAATATTTCAATGTCCGTATGTGCCAAACCGTTGGTTTATGACACACCTTTACGCGTCTCTCGCTCGCGGCGCTCGCTCGAAAACTATAGCCTAACCTAAAACCAATCCATCTTGCGTTCATTATTCGATATGATGGCGACATGTTTCAAATTTGCGAACGTGTCGGATCGGTTGTGGGGTTGGACTAGATTTTTACGAGCGAGCGGAGCGAGCGAGCAACGGTCACAATTTCCAAGTTATACATATACCATATATTGTCTTGCATATATTTCGTGCTTGTACCTAATTTTGTCAGCCATTTCGGACATCACGTTGCACTGTACTATGAGGAAACGGTACTAATTATGTGAAACTATTGGTAAACCGTAAACATTTGTCGGTAGGCAATAGGATAAATACTTCCGGCTCCTCGGGCTGGTGCGAATATTTCAATGTCCGTATGTGCCAAACCGTTGGTTTATGACACACCTTTACGCGTCTCTCGCTCGCGGCGCTCGCTCGAAAACTATAGCCTAACCTAAAACCAATCCATCTTGCGTTCATTATTCGATATGATGGCGACATGTTTCAAATTTGCGAACGTGTCGGATCGGTTGTGGGGTTGGACTAGATTTTTACGAGCGAGCGGAGCGAGCGAGCAACGGTCACAATTTCCAAGCTATACATATACCATATATTGTCTTGCATATATTTCGTGCTTGTACCTAATTTTGTCAGCCATTTCGGACATCACGTTGCACTGTACTATGAGGAAACGGTACTAATTATGTGAAACTATTGGTAAACCGTAAACATTTGTCAGAAGGCAATAGGATAAAGACTTCCGGCTCCTCGGGCTGGTGCGAATATATCAATGTCCGTATGTGCCAAACCGATGGTTTGTGACACACCTTTACGCGTCTCTCGTTCGCTGCGCTCGCACGAAAGCTATGGCCTAACCTAAAACCAATCCATCTTCCGTTCATTATTCGATATGGTGGCGACATATTTCAAATTTGCGAACTTGTGGGATCGGTTGTGAGGTTGGACTAGATTATTACGAGCGAGCGGAGCGAGCGAGCAACGGTCACAATTTCCAAGCTATACATATACCTTATATTGCCTTCCATATATTTCGTGTTATTACCTAATTTTGTCAGCCATTTCGGACATCACATTGCACTGTACTATGAGGAAATAGTACTATTTATGTGAAACTATTCATAAACTGTAAACATGTGTCGGTAGGCAATAGGATAAATACTTCCGGCTCCTCGGGCTGGTGCGAATATTTCAATGTCCGTATGTGCCAAACCGTTGCTTTATGACACACCTTTACGCGTCTCTCGCTCGCGGCGCTCGCTCGAAAACTATAGCCTAACCTAAAACCAATCCATCTTGCGTTCATTATTCGATATGGTGGCGACATATTTCAAATTTGCGAACGTGTCGGATCGGTTGTGAGGTTGGACTAGATTTTTACGAGCGAGCGGAGCGAGCGAGCAACGGTCACAATTTCCAAGCTATACATATACCATATATTGTCTTGCATATATTTCGTGCTTGTACCTAATTTTGTCAGCAATTTCGGACATCACGTTGCACTGTACTATGAGGAAACGGTACTAATTATGTGAAACTATTGGTAAACCGTAAACATTTGTCAGAAGGCAATAGGATAAAGACTTCCGGCTCCTCGGGCTGGTGCGAATATTTCAACGTCCGTATGTGCCAAACCGTTGGTTTGTGACACACCTTTACGCGTCTCTCGTTCGCTGCGCTCGCACGAAAGCTATAGCCTTACCTAAAACCAATCCATCTTCCGTTCATTATTCGATATGGTGGCGACATATTTCAAATTTGCGAACGTGTGGGATCGGTTGTGAGGTTGGACTAGATTTTTACGAGCGAGCGGAGCGAGCAAGCAACGGTCACAATTTCCAAGCTATACATATACCTTATATTGCCTTCCATATATTTCGTGTTATTACCTAATTTTGTCAGCCATTTCGGACATCACATTGCACTGTACTATGAGGAAATAGTACTATTTATGTGAAACTATTCATAAACTGTAAACATGTGTCGGTAGGCAATAGGATAAATACTTCCGGCTCCTCGGGCTGGTGCGAATATTTCAATGTCCGTATGTGCCAAACCGTTGGTTTATGACACACCTTTACGCGTCACTCGCTCGCGGCGCTCGCTCGAAAACTATAGCCTAACCTAAAACCAATCCATCTTGCGTTCATTATTCGATATGATGGCGACATGTTTCAAATTTGCGAACGTGTCGGATCGGTTGTGGGGTTGGACTAGATTTTTACGAGCGAGCGGAGCGAGCGAGCAACGGTCACAATTTCCAAGTTATACATATACCATATATTGTCTTGCATATATTTCGTGCTTGTACCTAATTTTGTCAGCCATTTCGGACATCACGTTGCACTGTACTATGAGGAAACGGTACTAATTATGTGAAACTATTGGTAAACCGTAAACATTTGTCAGAAGGCAATAGGATAAAGACTTCCGGCTCCTCGGGCTGGTGCGAATATATCAATGTCCGTATGTGCCAAACCGATGGTTTGTGACACACCTTTACGCGTCTCTCGTTCGCTGCGCTCGCTCGAAAACTATAGCCTAACCTAAAACCAATCCATCTTGCGTTCATTATTCGATATGATGGCGACATGTTTCAAATTTGCGAACGTGTCGGATCGGTTGTGGGGTTGGACTAGATTTTTACGAGCGAGCGGAGCGAGCGAGCAACGGTCACAATTTCCAAGCTATACATATACCATATATAGCCTTGCATATATTTCGTGTTATTACCTAATTTTGTCAGCCATTTCGGACATCACATTGCACTGTACTATGAGGACATAGTACTATTTATGTGAAACTATTCATAAACTGTAAACATGTGTCGGTAGGCAATAGGATAAATACTTCCGGCTCCTCGGGCTGGTGCGAATATTTCAATGTCCGTATGTGCCAAACCGTTGGTTTATGACACACCTTTACGCGTCTCGTTCGCTGCGCTCGCACGAAAGCTATAGCCTAACCTAAAACCAATCCATCTTCCGTTCATTATTCGATATGGTGGCGACATATTTCAAATTTGCGAACGTGTGGGATCGGTTGTGAGGTTGGACTAGATTTTTTCGAGCGAGCGAGCAACGATCACAATTTCCAACCTATACATACACCTTATGTTGCCTTGCATATATGTCGTGTTATTACCTAATTTTGTCAGCCATATCGGACATCACATTGCACTGTACTATGAGGAAATAGTACTACTTATGTGAAACTATTCATAAACTGTAAACATGTGTCGGTAGGCAATAGGATAAATACTTCCGGCTCCTCGGGCTGGTGCGAATATTTCAATGTCCGTATGTGCCAATCCGTTGGTTTATGACACACCTATACGCGTCTCTCGCTCGCTGCGCTCGCTCGAAAGCTATAGCCTAACCTAAAACCAATCCATCTTGCGTTCATTATTCGATATGATGGCGACATATTTCAAATTTGCGAACGTGTCGGATCGGTTGTGGGGTTGGTCTAGATTTTTACGAGCGAGCGGAGCGAGCGAGCAACGGTCACAATTTCCAAGCTATTCATATACCTTATATTGCCTTCCATATATTTCGTGTTATTACCTAATTTTGTCAGCCATTTCGGACATCACATTGCACTGTACTATGAGGAAATAGTACTATTTATGTGAAACTATTCATAAACTGTAAACATGTGTCGGTAGGCAATAGGATAAATACTTCCGGCTCCTCGGGCTGGTGCGAATATATCAATGTCCGTATGTGCCAAACCGATGGTTTGTGACACATCTTTACGCGTCTCTCGTTCGCTGCGCTCGCACGAAAGCTATAGCCTAACCTTAAACCAATCCATCTTCCGTTCATTATTCGATATGGTGGCGACATATTTCAAATTTGCGAACGTGTGGGATCGGTTGCGAGGTTGGACTAGATTTTTACGATCGAGCGGAGCGAGCGAACAACGGTCACAATATCCGAGCTATACATATACCTTATATAGCCTTGCACATATTTCGTGCTTGTACCTAATTTTGTCAGCCATTTCGGACATCACGTTGCACTTTACTATGAGGAAACGGTACTAATTATGTGAATCTATTGGTAAACCGTAAACATTTGTCAGAAGGCAATAGGATAAAGACTTCCGGCTCCTCGGGCTGGTGCGAATATATCAGAGTCCGTATGTGCCAAACCGATGGTTTGTGACACACCTTTACGCGTCTCTCGTTCGATCCTCTCGCACGAAAGCTATAGCCTAACCTAAAACCAATCCATCCTCCGTTCATTATTCGATATGGTGGCGAGAAATTTCAAATTTACGAACGTGTCGGATCGGTTGTGGGGTTGGACTAGATTTTTACGAGCGAGCGGAGCGAGCGAGCAACGGTCACAATTTCCAAGCTATACATATACCTTATATTGCCTTCCATATATTTCGTGTTATTACCTAATTTTGTCAGCCATTTCGGACATCACGTTGCACTGTACTATGAGGAAACGGTACTAATTATGTGAAACTATTGGTAAACCGTAAACATTTGTCAGAAGGCAATAGGATAAAGACTTCCGGCTCCTCGGGCTGGTGCGAATATATCAGAGTCCGTATGTGCCAAACCGATGGTTTGTGACACACCTTTACGCGTCCCTCGTTCGCTCCTCTCGCACGAAAGCTATAGCCTAACCTAAAACCAATCCATCCTCCGTTCATTATTCGATATGATGGCGACATATTTCAAATTTGCGAACGTGTCGGATCGGTTGTGGGGTTGGACTAGATTTTTACGAGAGAGCGGAGCGAGCGAGCAACGGTCACAATTTCCAAGCTATTCATATACCTTATATTGCCTTCCATATATTTCGTGTTATTACCTAATTTTGTCAGCCATTTCGGACATCACGTTGCACTGTACTATGAGGAAACGGTACTAATTATGTGAAACTATTGGTAAACCGTAAACATTTGTCAGAAGGCAATAGGATAAATACTTCCGGCTCCTCGGGCTGGTGCGAATATTTCAATGTCCGTATGTGCCAATCCGTTGGTTTATGACACACCTATACGCGTCTCTCGCTCGCTGCGCTCGCTCGAAAGCTATAGCCTAACCTAAAACCAATCCATCTTGCGTTCATTATTCGATATGATGGCGACATATTTCAAATTTGCGAACGTGTCGGATCGGTTGTGGGGTTGGTCTAGATTTTTACGAGCGAGCGGAGCGAGCGAGCAACGGTCACAATTTCCAAGCTATTCATATACCTTATATTGCCTTCCATATATTTCGTGTTATTACCTAATTTTGTCAGCCATTTCGGACATCACATTGCACTGTACTATGAGGAAATAGTACTATTTATGTGAAACTATTCATAAACTGTAAACATGTGTCGGTAGGCAATAGGATAAATACTTCCGGCTCCTCGGGCTGGTGCGAATATATCAATGTCCGTATGTGCCAAACCGATGGTTTGTGACACATCTTTACGCGTCTCTCGTTCGCTGCGCTCGCACGAAAGCTATAGCCTAACCTAAAACCAATCCATCTTGCGTTCATTATTCGATATGCTGGCGTCATATTTCAAATTTGCGAACGTGTCGGATCGGTTGTGAGGTTGGACTAGATTTTTTCGAGCGAGCGGAGCGAGCGAGCAACGGTCACAATTTCCAAGCTATACATATATCATATATTGTCTTGCATATATTTCGTGCTTGTACCTAATTTTGTCAGCCATTTCAGGCATCACGTTGCACTGTACTATGAGGAAACGGTACTAATTATGTGAAACTATTGGTAAACCGTAAACATTTGTCAGAAGGCAATAGGATAAAGACTTCCGGCTCCTCGGGCTGGTGCGAATATATCAATGTCCGTATGTGCCAAACCGATGGTTTGTGACACACCTTCACGCGTCTCTCGTTCGCTCTGCTCGCACGAAAGCTATAGCCTAACCTAAAACCAATCCATCTTCCGTTCATTATTCGATATGGTGGCGACATATTTCAAATTTGCGAACGTGTCGGATCGGTTGTGAGGTTGGACTAGATTTTTTCGAGCGAGCGGAGCGAGCGAGCAACGGTCACAATTTCCAAGCTATACATATACCATATATTGTCTTGCATATATTTCGTGCTTGTACCTAATTTTGTCAGCCATTTCGGACATCACGTTGCACTGTACTATGAGGAAACGGTACTAATTATGTGAAACTATTGGTAAACCGTAAACATTTGTCAGAAGGCATTAGGATAAATACTTCCGGCTCCTCGGGCTGGTGCGAATATATCAATGTCCGTATGTGCCAAACGGATGGTTTGTGACACACCTTTACGCGTCTCTCGTTCGCTGCGCTCGCACGAAAGCTATAGCCTAACCTAAAACCAATCCATCTTCCGTTCATTATTCGATATGGTGGCGACATATTTCAAATTTGCGAACGTGTCGGATCGGTTGTGAGGTTGGACTAGATTTTTTCGAGCGAGCGGAGCGAGCGAGCAACGGTCACAATTTCCAAGCTATACATATACCTTATATTGCCTTCCATATATTTCGTGTTATTACCTAATTTTGTCAGCCATTTCGGACATCACATTGCACTGTACTATGAGGAAATAGTACTATTTATGTGAAACTATTCATTAACTGTAAACATGTGTCGGTAGGCAATAGGATAAATACTTCCGGCTCCTCGGGCTGGTGCGAATATTTCAATGTCCGTATGTGCCAAACCGTTGGTTTATGGCACACCTTTACGCGTCTCTCGCTCGCGGCGCTCGCTCGAAAACTATAGCCTAACCTAAAACCAATCCATCTTGCGTTCATTATTCGATATGATGGCGACATATTTTAAATTTGCGAACGTGTCGGATCGGTTGTGAGGTTGGACTAGATTTTTTCGAGCGAGCGGAGCGAGCGAGCAACGGTCACAATTTCCAAGCTATACATATACCTTATATTGCCTTCCATATATTTCGTGTTATTACCTAATTTTGTCAGCCATTTCGGACATCACATTGCACTGTACTATGAGGAAATAGTACTATTTATGTGAAACTATTCATTAACTGTAAACATGTGTCGGTAGGCAATAGGATAAATACTTCCGGCTCCTCGGGCTGGTGCGAATATTTCAATGTCCGTATGTGCCAAACCGTTGGTTTATGGCACACCTTTACGCGTCTCTCGCTCGCGGCGCTCGCTCGAAAACTATAGCCTAACCTAAAACCAATCCATCTTGCGTTCATTATTCGATATGATGGCGACATATTTTAAATTTGCGAACGTGTCGGATCGGTTGTGAGGTTGGACTAGATTTTTTCGAGCGAGCGGAGCGAGCGAGCAACGGTCACAATTTCCAAGCTATACATATACCATATATTGTCTTGCATATATTTCGTGCTTGTACCTAATTTTGTCAGCCATTTCAGGCATCACGTTGCACTGTACTATGAGGAAACGGTACTAATTATGTGAAACTATTGGTAAACCGTAAACATTTGTCAGAAGGCAATAGGATAAAGACTTCCGGCTCCTCGGGCTGGTGCGAATATATCAATGTCCGTATGTGCCAAACCGATGGTTTGTGACACACCTTCACGCGTCTCTCGTTCGCTGCGCTCGCACGAAAGCTATAGCCTAACCTAAAACCAATCCATCTTCCGTTCATTATTCGATATGGTGGCGACATATTTCAAATTTGCGAACGTGTGGGATCGGTTGTGAGGTTGGACTAGATTTTTACGAGCGAGCGGAGCGAGCGAGCAACGGTCACAATTTCCAAGCTATACATATACCTTATATTGCCTTCCATATATTTCGTGTTATTAACTAATTTTGTCAGCCATTTCGGACATCACATTGCACTGTACTATGAGCAAATAGTACTATTTATGTGAAACTATTCATAAACTGTAAACATGTGTCGGTAGGCAATAGGATAAATACTTCCGGCTCCTCGGGCTGGTGCGAATATTTCAATGTCCGTATGTGCCAAACCGTTTGTTTATGACACACCTTTACGCGTCTCTCGCTCGCGGCGCTCGCTCGAAAACTATAGCCTAACCTAAAACCAATCCATCTTGCGTTCATTATTCGATATGATGGCGACATATTTCAAATTTGCGAACGTGTCGGATCGGTTGTGAGGTTGGACTAGATTTTTTCGAGCGAGCGGAGCGAGCGAGCAACGGTCACTATTTCCAAGCTATACATATACCATATATTGTCTTGCATATATTTCGTGCTTGTACCTAATTTTGTCAGCCATTTCAGGCATCACGTTGCACTGTACTATGAGGAAACGGTACTAATTATGTGAAACTATTGGTAAACCGTAAGCATTTGTCAGAAGGCAATAGGATAAAGACTTCCGGCTCCTCGGGCTGGTGCGAATATTTCAATGTCCGTATGTGCCAAACCGTTGGTTTGTGACACACCTTTACGCGTCTCTCGTTCGCTGCGCTCGCACGAAAGCTATAGCCTAACCTAAAACCAATCCATCTTCCGTTCATTATTCGATATGGTGGCGACATATTTCAAATTTGCGAACGTGTGGGATCGGTTGTGAGGTTGGACTAGATTTTTACGAGCGAGCGGAGCGAGCGAGCAACGGTCACAATTTCCAAGCTATACATATACCTTATATTGCCTTCCATATATTTCGTGTTATTACCTAATTTTGTCAGCCATTTCGGACATCACATTGCACTGTACTATGAGGAAATAGTACTATTTATGTGAAACTATTCATAAACTGTAAACATGTGTCGGTAGGCAATAGGATAAATACTTCCGGCTCCT
The DNA here is from genome assembly GCF_024516045.1 of Bombus affinis. Taxonomy (NCBI): domain Eukaryota; kingdom Metazoa; phylum Arthropoda; class Insecta; order Hymenoptera; family Apidae; genus Bombus; species Bombus affinis. Next base: position 40,946 of record NW_026109203.1, read on the forward strand.
CGCGCTGGTGCGAATATTTCAATGTCCGTATGTGCCAAACCGTTTGTTTATGACACATCTATACGCGTCTCTCGCTCGCTGCGCTCGCTCGAAAACTATAGCCTAACCTAAAACCAATCCATCTTCCGTTCATTATTCGATATGGTGGCGACATATTTCAAATTTGCGAACGTGTCGGATCGGTTGTGAGGTTGGACTAGATTTTTTCGAGCGAGCGAGCAACGTTCACAATTTCCAAACTATACATACACCTTATATTGCCTTGCATATATGTCGTGTTATTACCTAATTTTGTCAGCCATTTCGGACATCACATTGCATTGTACTATGTGGAAATAGTACTATTTATGTGAAACTCTTCATAAACTGTAAACATGTTTCGGTAGGCAATAGGATAAATACTTCCGGCTCCTCGGGCTGATGCGAATATTTCAATGTCCGCATGTGCCAAACCGTTGGTTTATGACACACCTATACGCGTCTCTCGCTCGCTGCGCTCGCTCGAAAGCTATAGCCTAACCTAAAACCAATCCATCTTGCGTTCATTATTCGATATGATGGCGTCATATTTCAAATTTGCGAACGTGTCGGATCGGTTGTGAGGTTGGACTAGATTTTTTCGAGCGAGCGGAGCGAGCGAGGAACGGTCACAATTTCCAAGCTATACATATACCATATATTGTCTTGCATATATTTCGTGCTTGTACCTAATTTTGTCAGCAATTTCAGACATCACGTTGCACTGTACTATGAGGAAACGGTACTAATTATGTGAAACTATTGGTAAACCGTAAACATTTGTCAGAAGGCAATAGGATAAGGCTTCCGGCTCCTCGGGCTGGTGCGAATATATCAATGTCCGTATGTCCCAAACCGATGGTTTGTGACACACCTTTACGCGTCTCTCGTGCGCTGCGCTCGCACGACAGCTATAGCCTAACCTAAAACCAATCCATCTTCCGTTCATTATTCGATATGGTGGCGACATATTTCAAATTTGCGAACGTGTGGGATCGGTTGTGAGGTTGGACTAGATTTTTACGTGCGAGCGGAGCGAGCGAGCAACGGTCACAATTTCCAAGCTATACATATACCTTATATTGCCTTCCATATATTTCGTGTTATTACCTAATTTTGTCAGCCATTTCGGACATCACATTGCACTGTACTATGAGGAAATAGTACTATTTATGTGAAACTATTCATAAACTGTAAACATGTGTCGGTAGGCAATAGGATAAATACTTCCGGCTCCTCGGGCTGGTGCGAATATTTCAATGTCCGTATGTGCCAAACCGTTGGTTTATGGCACACCTTTACGCGTCTCTCGCTCGCGGCGCTCGCTCGAAAACTATAGCCTAACCTAAAACCAATCCATCTTGCGTTCATTATTCGATATGATGGCGACATATTTTAAATTTGCGAACGTGTCGGATCGGTTGTGAGGTTGGACTAGATTTTTTCGAGCGAGCGGAGCGAGCGAGCAACGGTCACAATTTTCAAGCTATACATATACCATATATTGTCTTGCATATATTTCGTGCTTGTACCTAATTTTGTCAGCCATTTCAGGCATCACGTTGCACTGTACTATGAGGAAACGGTACTAATTATGTGAAACTATTGGTAAACCGTAAACATTTGTCAGAAGGCAATAGGATAAAGACTTCCGGCTCCTCGGGCTGGTGCGAATATATCAATGTCCGTATGTGCCAAACCGATGGTTTGTGACACACCTTTACGCGTCTCTCGTTCGCTGCGCTCGCACGAAAGCTATAGCCTAACCTAAAACCAATCCATCTTCCGTTCATTATTCGATATGGTGGCGACATATTTCAAATTTGCGAACGTGTGGGATCGGTTGTGAGGTTGGACTAGATTTTTACGAGCGAGCGGAGCGAGCGAGCAACGGTCACAATTTCCAAGCTATACATATACCTTATATTGCCTTCCATATATTTCGTGTTATTACCTAATTTTGTCAGCCATTTCGGACATCACATTGCACTGTACTATGAGGAAATAGTACTATTTATGTGAAACTATTCATAAACTGTAAACATGTGTCGGTAGGCAATAGGATAAATACTTCCGGCTCCTCGCGCTGGTGCGAATATTTCAATGTCCGTATGTGCCAAACCGTTTGTTTATGACACATCTATACGCGTCTCTCGCTCGCTGCGCTCGCTCGAAAACTATAGCCTAACCTAAAACCAATCCATCTTCCGTTCATTATTCGATATGGTGGCGACATATTTCAAATTTGCGAACGTGTCGGATCGGTTGTGAGGTTGGACTAGATTTTTTCGAGCGAGCGAGCAACGTTCACAATTTCCAAACTATACATACACCTTATATTGCCTTGCATATATGTCGTGTTATTACCTAATTTTGTCAGCCATTTCGGACATCACATTGCATTGTACTATGTGGAAATAGTACTATTTATGTGAAACTCTTCATAAACTGTAAACATGTTTCGGTAGGCAATAGGATAAATACTTCCGGCTCCTCGGGCTGATGCGAATATTTCAATGTCCGCATGTGCCAAACCGTTGGTTTATGACACACCTATACGCGTCTCTCGCTCGCTGCGCTCGCTCGAAAGCTATAGCCTAACCTAAAACCAATCCATCTTGCGTTCATTATTCGATATGATGGCGTCATATTTCAAATTTGCGAACGTGTCGGATCGGTTGTGAGGTTGGACTAGATTTTTTCGAGCGAGCGGAGCGAGCGAGGAACGGTCACAATTTCCAAGCTATACATATACCATATATTGTCTTGCATATATTTCGTGCTTGTACCTAATTTTGTCAGCCATTTCAGACATCACGTTGCACTGTACTATGAGGAAACGGTACTAATTATGTGAAACTATTGGTAAACCGTAAACATTTGTCAGAAGGCAATAGGATAAGGCTTCCGGCTCCTCGGGCTGGTGCGAATATATCAATGTCCGTATGTCCCAAACCGATGGTTTGTGACACACCTTTACGCGTCTCTCGTGCGCTGCGCTCGCACGACAGCTATAGCCTAACCTAAAACCAATCCATCTTCCGTTCATTATTCGATATGGTGGCGACATATTTCAAATTTGCGAACGTGTGGGATCGGTTGTGAGGTTGGACTAGATTTTTACGTGCGAGCGGAGCGAGCGAGCAACGGTCACAATTTCCAAGCTATACATATACCTTATATTGCCTTCCATATATTTCGTGTTATTACCTAATTTTGTCAGCCATTTCGGACATCACATTGCACTGTACTATGAGGAAATAGTACTATTTATGTGAAACTATTCATAAACTGTAAACATGTGTCGGTAGGCAATAGGATAAATACTTCCGGCTCCTCGGGCTGGTGCGAATATTTCAATGTCCGTATGTGCCAAACCGTTGGTTTATGGCACACCTTTACGCGTCTCTCGCTCGCGGCGCTCGCTCGAAAACTATAGCCTAACCTAAAACCAATCCATCTTGCGTTCATTATTCGATATGATGGCGACATATTTTAAATTTGCGAACGTGTCGGATCGGTTGTGAGGTTGGACTAGATTTTTTCGAGCGAGCGGAGCGAGCGAGCAACGGTCACAATTTTCAAGCTATACATATACCATATATTGTCTTGCATATATTTCGTGCTTGTACCTAATTTTGTCAGCCATTTCAGGCATCACGTTGCACTGTACTATGAGGAAACGGTACTAATTATGTGAAACTATTGGTAAACCGTAAACATTTGTCAGAAGGCAATAGGATAAAGACTTCCGGCTCCTCGGGCTGGTGCGAATATATCAATGTCCGTATGTGCCAAACCGATGGTTTGTGACACACCTTCACGCGTCTCTCGTTCGCTGCGCTCGCACGAAAGCTATAGCCTAACCTAAAACCAATCCATCTTCCGTTCATTATTCGATATGGTGGCGACATATTTCAAATTTGCGAACGTGTGGGATCGGTTGTGAGGTTGGACTAGATTTTTACGAGCGAGCGGAGCGAGCGAGCAACGGTCACAATTTCCAAGCTATACATATACCTTATATTGCCTTCCATATATTTCGTGTTGTTACCTAATTTTGTCAGCCATTTCGGACATCACATTGCACTGTACTATGAGGAAATAGTACTATTTATGTGAAACTATTCATAAACTGTAAACATGTGTCGGTAGGCAATAGGATAAATACTTCCGGCTCCTCGGGCTGGTGCGAATATTTCAATGTCCGTATGTGCCAAACCGTTTGTTTATGACACACCTATACGCGTCTCTCGCTCGCTGCGCTCGCTCGAAAACTATAGCCTAACCTAAAACCAATCCATCTTCCGTTCATTATTCGATATGGTGACGACATATTTCAAATTTGCGAACGTGTCGGATCGGTTGTGAGGTTGGACTAGATTTTTTCGAGCGAGCGGAGCGAGCGAGCAACGGTCACAATTTCCAACCTATACATATACCATATATTGTCTTGCATATATTTCGTGCTTGTACCTAATTTTGTCAGCCATTTCGGACATCACGTTGCACTGTACTATTAGGAAACGGTACTAATTATGTGAAACTATTGATGAACCGTAAACATTTGTCAGAAGGCAATAGGATAAAGACTTCCGGCTCCTCGGGCTGGTGCGAATATTTCAATGTCCGTATGTGCCAAACCGTTGGTTTGTGACACACCTTTGCGCGTCTCTCGTTCGCTGCGCTCGCACGAAAGCTATAGCCTAACCTAAAACCAATCCATCTTCCGTTCATTATTCGATATGGTGGCGACATATTTCAAATTTGCGAACGTGTCGGATCGGTTGTGAGGTTGGACTAGATTTTTACGAGCGAGCGGAGCGAGCGAGCAACGGTCACAATTTCCAAGCTATACATATACCATATATTGTCTTGCATATATTTCGTGCTTGTACCTAATTTTGTCAGCCATTTCGGACATCACATTGCACTGTACTATCAGGAAATAGTACTATTTATGTGAAACTATTCATAAACTGTAAACATGTGTCGGTAGGCAATAGGATAAATACATCCGGCTCCTCGGGCTGGTGCGAATATTTCAATGTCCGTATGTGCCAAACCGTTGGTTTATGATACACCTTTACGCGTCTCTCGTTCGCTGCGCCCGCACGAAAGCTATAGCCTAACCTAAAACCAATCAATCTTCCGTTCATTATACGATATGGTGGCGACATATTTCAAATTTGCGAACGTGTCGGATCGGTTGTGGGGTTGGACTAGATTTTTACGAGCGAGCGGAGCGAGCGAGCAACGGTCACAATTTCCAAGCTATACATATACCATATATTGTCTTGCATATATTTCGTGCTTGTACCTAATTTTGTCAGCCATTTCAGACATCACGTTGCACTGTACTATGAGGAAACGGTACTAATTATGTGAAACTATTGGTAAACCGTAAACATTTGTCAGAAGGCAATAGGATAAAGACTTCCGGCTCCTCGGGCTGGTGCGAATATATCAATGTCCGTATGTCCCAAACCGATGGTTTGTGACACACCTTTACGCGTCTCTCGTGCGCTGCGCTCGCACGAAAGCTATAGCCTAACCTAAAACCAATCCATCTTCCGTTCATTATTCGATATGGTGGCGACATATTTCAAATTTGCGAACGTGTGGGATCGGTTGTGAGGTTGGACTAGATTTTTACGAGCGAGCGGAGCGAGCGAGCAACGGTCACAATTTCCAAGCTATACATATACCTTATATTGCCTTCCATATATTTCGTGTTATTACCTAATTTTGTCAGCCATTTCGGACATCACATTGTACTGTACTATGAGGAAATAGTACTATTTATGTGAAACTATTCATAAACTGTAAACATGTGTCGGTAGGCAATAGGATAAATACTTCCGGCTCCTCGGGCTGGTGCGAATATTTCAATGTCCGTATGTGCCAAACCGTTGGTTTATGGCACACCTTTACGCGTCTCTCGCTCGCGGCGCTCGCTCGAAAACTATAGCCTAACCTAAAACCAATCCATCTTGCGTTCATTATTCGATATGATGGCGACATATTTTAAATTTGCGAACGTGTCGGATCGGTTGTGAGGTTGGACTAGATTTTTTCGAGCGAGCGGAGCGAGCGAGCAACGGTCACAATTTTCAAGCTATACATATACCATATATTGTCTTGCATATATTTCGTGCTTGTACCTAATTTTGTCAGCCATTTCAGGCATCACGTTGCACTGTACTATGAGGAAACGGTACTAATTATGTGAAACTATTGGTAAACCGTAAACATTTGTCAGAAGGCAATAGGATAAAGACTTCCGGCTCCTCGGGCTGGTGCGAATATATCAATGTCCGTATGTGCCAAACCGATGGTTTGTGACACACCTTCACGCGTCTCTCGTTCGCTGCGCTCGCACGAAAGCTATAGCCTAACCTAAAACCAATCCATCTTCCGTTCATTATTCGATATGGTGGCGACATATTTCAAATTTGCGAACGTGTGGGATCGGTTGTGAGGTTGGACTAGATTTTTACGAGCGAGCGGAGCGAGCGAGCAACGGTCACAATTTCCAAGCTATACATATACCTTATATTGCCTTCCATATATTTCGTGTTGTTACCTAATTTTGTCAGCCATTTCGGACATCACATTGCACTGTACTATGAGGAAATAGTACTATTTATGTGAAACTATTCATAAACTGTAAACATGTGTCGGTAGGCAATAGGATAAATACTTCCGGCTCCTCGGGCTGGTGCGAATATTTCAATGTCCGTATGTGCCAAACCGTTTGTTTATGACACACCTATACGCGTCTCTCGCTCGCTGCGCTCGCTCGAAAACTATAGCCTAACCTAAAACCAATCCATCTTCCGTTCATTATTCGATATGGTGACGACATATTTCAAATTTGCGAACGTGTCGGATCGGTTGTGAGGTTGGACTAGATTTTTTCGAGCGAGCGGAGCGAGCGAGCAACGGTCACAATTTCCAACCTATACATATACCATATATTGTCTTGCATATATTTCGTGCTTGTACCTAATTTTGTCAGCCATTTCGGACATCACGTTGCACTGTACTATTAGGAAACGGTACTAATTATGTGAAACTATTGATGAACCGTAAACATTTGTCAGAAGGCAATAGGATAAAGACTTCCGGCTCCTCGGGCTGGTGCGAATATTTCAATGTCCGTATGTGCCAAACCGTTGCTTTGTGACACACCTTTGCGCGTCTCTCGTTCGCTGCGCTCGCACGAAAGCTATAGCCTAACCTAAAACCAATCCATCTTCCGTTCATTATTCGATATGGTGGCGACATATTTCAAATTTGCGAACGTGTCGGATCGGTTGTGAGGTTGGACTAGATTTTTACGAGCGAGCGGAGCGAGCGAGCAACGGTCACAATTTCCAAGCTATACATATACCATATATTGTCTTGCATATATTTCGTGCTTGTACCTAATTTTGTCAGCCATTTCGGACATCACATTGCACTGTACTATCAGGAAATAGTACTATTTATGTGAAACTATTCATAAACTGTAAACATGTGTCGGTAGGCAATAGGATAAATACATCCGGCTCCTCGGGCTGGTGCGAATATTTCAATGTCCGTATGTGCCAAACCGTTGGTTTATGATACACCTTTACGCGTCTCTCGTTCGCTGCGCCCGCACGAAAGCTATAGCCTAACCTAAAACCAATCAATCTTCCGTTCATTATACGATATGGTGGCGACATATTTCAAATTTGCGAACGTGTCGGATCGGTTGTGGGGTTGGACTAGATTTTTACGAGCGAGCGGAGCGAGCGAGCAACGGTCACAATTTCCAAGCTATACATATACCATATATTGTCTTGCATATATTTCGTGCTTGTACCTAATTTTGTCAGCCATTTCAGACATCACGTTGCACTGTACTATGAGGAAACGGTACTAATTATGTGAAACTATTGGTAAACCGTAAACATTTGTCAGAAGGCAATAGGATAAAGACTTCCGGCTCCTCGGGCTGGTGCGAATATATCAATGTCCGTATGTCCCAAACCGATGGTTTGTGACACAGCTTTACGCGTCTCTCGTGCGCTGCGCTCGCACGAAAGCTATAGCCTAACCTAAAACCAATCCATCTTCCGTTCATTATTCGATATGGTGGCGACATATTTCAAATTTGCGAACGTGTGGGATCGGTTGTGAGGTTGGACTAGATTTTTACGAGCGAGCGGAGCGAGCGAGCAACGGTCACAATTTCCAAGCTATACATATACCTTATATTGCCTTCCATATATTTCGTGTTATTACCTAATTTTGTCAGCCATTTCGGACATCACATTGTACTGTACTATGAGGAAATAGTACTATTTATGTGAAACTATTCATAAACTGTAAACATGTGTCGGTAGGCAATAGGATAAATACTTCCGGCTCCTCGGGCTGGTGCGAATATTTCAATGTCCGTATGTGCCAAACCGTTGGTTTATGGCACACCTTTACGCGTCTCTCGCTCGCGGCGCTCGCTCGAAAACTATAGCCTAACCTAAAACCAATCCATCTTGCGTTCATTATTCGATATGATGGCGACATATTTTAAATTTGCGAACGTGTCGGATCGGTTGTGAGGTTGGACTAGATTTTTTCGAGCGAGCGGAGCGAGCGAGCAACGGTCACAATTTTCAAGCTATACATATACCATATATTGTCTTGCATATATTTCGTGCTTGTACCTAATTTTGTCAGCCATTTCAGGCATCACGTTGCACTGTACTATGAGGAAACGGTACTAATTATGTGAAACTATTGGTAAACCGTAAACATTTGTCAGAAGGCAATAGGATAAAGACTTCCGGCTCCTCGGGCTGGTGCGAATATATCAATGTCTGTATGTGCCAAACCGATGGTTTGTGACACACCTTCACGCGTCTCTCGTTCGCTGCGCTCGCACGAAAGCTATAGCCTAACCTAAAACCAATCCATCTTCCGTTCATTATTCGATATGGTGGCGACATATTTCAAATTTGCGAACGTGTGGGATCGGTTGTGAGGTTGGACTAGATTTTTACGAGCGAGCGGAGCGAGCGAGCAACGGTCACAATTTCCAAGCTATACATATACCTTATATTGCCTTCCATATATTTCGTGTTGTTACCTAATTTTGTCAGCCATTTCGGACATCACATTGCACTGTACTATGAGGAAATAGTACTATTTATGTGAAACTATTCATAAACTGTAAACATGTGTCGGTAGGCAATAGGATAAATACTTCCGGCTCCTCGGGCTGGTGCGAATATTTCAATGTCCGTATGTGCCAAACCGTTTGTTTATGACACACCTATACGCGTCTCTCGCTCGCTGCGCTCGCTCGAAAACTATAGCCTAACCTAAAACCAATCCATCTTCCGTTCATTATTCGATATGGTGACGACATATTTCAAATTTGCGAACGTGTCGGATCGGTTGTGAGGTTGGACTAGATTTTTTCGAGCGAGCGGAGCGAGCGAGCAACGGTCACAATTTCCAACCTATACATATACCATATATTGTCTTGCATATATTTCGTGCTTGTACCTAATTTTGTCAGCCATTTCGGACATCACGTTGCACTGTACTATTAGGAAACGGTACTAATTATGTGAAACTATTGATGAACCGTAAACATTTGTCAGAAGGCAATAGGATAAAGACTTCCGGCTCCTCGGGCTGGTGCGAATATTTCAATGTCCGTATGTGCCAAACCGTTGGTTTGTGACACACCTTTGCGCGTCTCTCGTTCGCTGCGCTCGCACGAAAGCTATAGCCTAACCTAAAACCAATCCATCTTCCGTTCATTATTCGATATGGTGGCGACATATTTCAAATTTGCGAACGTGTCGGATCGGTTGTGAGGTTGGACTAGATTTTTACGAGCGAGCGGAGCGAGCGAGCAACGGTCACAATTTCCAAGCTATACATATACCATATATTGTCTTGCATATATTTCGTGCTTGTACCTAATTTTGTCAGCCATTTCGGACATCACATTGCACTGTACTATCAGGAAATAGTACTATTTATGTGAAACTATTCATAAACTGTAAACATGTGTCGGTAGGCAATAGGATAAATACATCCGGCTCCTCGGGCTGGTGCGAATATTTCAATGTCCGTATGTGCCAAACCGTTGGTTTATGATACACCTTTACGCGTCTCTCGTTCGCTGCGCCCGCACGAAAGCTATAGCCTAACCTAAAACCAATCAATCTTCCGTTCATTATACGATATGGTGGCGACATATTTCAAATTTGCGAACGTGTCGGATCGGTTGTGGGGTTGGACTAGATTTTTACGAGCGAGCGGAGCGAGCGAGCAACGGTCACAATTTCCAAGCTATACATATACCATATATTGTCTTGCATATATTTCGTGCTTGTACCTAATTTTGTCAGCCATTTCAGACATCACGTTGCACTGTACTATGAGGAAACGGTACTAATTATGTGAAACTATTGGTAAACCGTAAACATTTGTCAGAAGGCAATAGGATAAAGACTTCCGGCTCCTCGGGCTGGTGCGAATATATCAATGTCCGTATGTCCCAAACCGATGGTTTGTGACACACCTTTACGCGTCTCTCGTGCGCTGCGCTCGCACGAAAGCTATAGCCTAACCTAAAACCAATCCATCTTCCGTTCATTATTCGATATGGTGGCGACATATTTCAAATTTGCGAACGTGTGGGATCGGTTGTGAGGTTGGACTAGATTTTTACGAGCGAGCGGAGCGAGCGAGCAACGGTCACAATTTCCAAGCTATACATATACCTTATATTGCCTTCCATATATTTCGTGTTATTACCTAATTTTGTCAGCCATTTCGGACATCACATTGTACTGTACTATGAGGAAATAGTACTATTTATGTGAAACTATTCATAAACTGTAAACATGTGTCGGTAGGCAATAGGATAAATACTTCCGGCTCCTCGGGCTGGTGCGAATATTTCAATGTCCGTATGTGCCAAACCGTTGGTTTATGGCACACCTTTACGCGTCTCTCGCTCGCGGCGCTCGCTCGAAAACTATAGCCTAACCTAAAACCAATCCATCTTGCGTTCATTATTCGATATGATGGCGACATATTTTAAATTTGCGAACGTGTCGGATCGGTTGTGAGGTTGGACTAGATTTTTTCGAGCGAGCGGAGCGAGCGAGCAACGGTCACAATTTTCAAGCTATACATATACCATATATTGTCTTGCATATATTTCGTGCTTGTACCTAATTTTGTCAGCCATTTCAGGCATCACGTTGCACTGTACTATGAGGAAACGGTACTAATTATGTGAAACTATTGGTAAACCGTAAACATTTGTCAGAAGGCAATAGGATAAAGACTTCCGGCTCCTCGGGCTGGTGCGAATATATCAATGTCTGTATGTGCCAAACCGATGGTTTGTGACACACCTTCACGCGTCTCTCGTTCGCTGCGCTCGCACGAAAGCTATAGCCTAACCTAAAACCAATCCATCTTCCGTTCATTATTCGATATGGTGGCGACATATTTCAAATTTGCGAACGTGTGGGATCGGTTGTGAGGTTGGACTAGATTTTTACGAGCGAGCGGAGCGAGCGAGCAACGGTCACAATTTCCAAGCTATACATATACCTTATATTGCCTTCCATATATTTCGTGTTATTACCTAATTTTGTCAGCCATTTCGGACATCACATTGCACTGTACTATGAGGAAATAGTACTATTTATGTGAAACTATTCATAAACTGTAAACATGTGTCGGTAGGCAATAGGATAAATACTTCCGGCTCCTCGGGCTGGTGCGAATATTTCAATGTCCGTATGTGCCAAACCGTTTGTTTATGACACACCTATACGCGTCTCTCGCTCGCTGCGCTCGCTCGAAAACTATAGCCTAACCTAAAACCAATCCATCTTCCGTTCATTATTCGATATGGTGGCGACATATTTCAAATTTGCGAACGTGTCGGATCGGTTGTGAGGTTGGACTAGATTTTTTCGAGCGAGCGGAGCGAGCGAGCAACGGTCACAATTTCCAACCTATACATATACCATATATTGTCTTGCATATATTTCGTGCTTGTACCTAATTTTGTCAGCCATTTCGGACATCACATTGCACTGTACTATCAGGAAATAGTACTATTTATGTGAAACTATTCATAAACTGTAAACATGTGTCGGTAGGCAATAGGATAAATACATCCGGCTCCTCGGGCTGGAGCGAATATTTCAATGTCCGTATGTGCCAAACCGTTGGTTTATGATACACCTTTACGCGTCTCTCGTTCGCTGCGCCCGCACGAAAGCTATAGCCTAACCTAAAACCAATCAATCTTCCGTTCATTATACGATATGGTGGCGACATATTTCAAATTTGCGAACGTGTGGGATCGGTTGTGAGGTTGGACTAGATTTTTACGAGCGAGCGGAGCGAGCGAGCAACGGTCACAATTTCCAAGCTATACATATACCATATATTGTCTTGCATATATTTCGTGTTATTATCTAATTTTGTCAGCCATTTCGGACATCACATTGCACTGTACTATGAGGAAATAGTACTATTTATGTGAAACTATTCATAAACTGTAAACATGTGTGGGTAGGCAATAGGATAGATACTTCCGGCTCCTCGGGCTGGTGCGAATATTTCAATGTCCGTATGTGCCAAACCGTTGCTTTATGACACACCTTTACGCGTCTCTCGCTCGCGGCGCTCGCTCGTAAACTATAGCCTAACCTAAAACCAATCCATCTTGCGTTCATTATTCGATATGATGGCGACATATTTCAAATTTGCGAACGTGTCGGATCGGTTGTGAGGTTGGACTAGATTTTTACGAGCGAGCGGAGCGAGCGAGCAACGGTCACAATTTCCAAGCTATACATATACCATATATTGTCTTGCATATATTTCGTGCTTGTACCTAATTTTGTCAGCCATTTCGGACATCACGTTGCACTGTACTATGAGGAAACGGTACTAATTATGTGAAACTATTGGTAAACCGTAAAGATTTGTCAGAAGGCAATAGGATAAAGACTTCCGGCTCCTCGGGCTGGTGCGAATATATCAATGTCCGTATGTGCCAAACCGATGGTTTGTGACACACCTTTACGCGTCTCTCGCTCGCGGCGCTCGCTCGAAAACTATAGCCTAACCTAAAACCAATCCATCTTGCGTTCATTATTCGATATGATGGCGACATGTTTCAAATTTGCGAACGTGTCGGATCGGTTGTGGGGTTGGACTAGATTTTTACGAGCGAGCGGAGCGAGCGAGCAACGGTCACAATTTCCAAGCTATACATATACCATATATTGTCTTGCATATATTTCGTGTTATTATCTAATTTTGTCAGCCATTTCGGACATCACATTGCACTGTACTATGAGGAAATAGTACTATTTATGTGAAACTATTCATAAACTGTAAACATGTGTGGGTAGGCAATAGGATAGATACTTCCGGCTCCTCGGGCTGGTGCGAATATTTCAATGTCCGTATGTGCCAAACCGTTGGTTTATGACACACCTTTACGCGTCTCTCGCTCGTGGCGCTCGCTCGAAAACTATAGCCTAACCTAAAACCAATCCATCTTGCGTTCATTATTCGATATGATGCCGACATATTTCAAATTTGCGAACGTGTCGGATCGGTTGTGGGGTTGGACTAGATTTTTACGAGCGAGCGGAGCGAGCGAGCAACGGTCACAATTTCCAAGCTATACATATACCATATATTGTCTTGCATATATTTCGTGCTTGTACCTAATTTTGTCAGCCATTTCGGACATCACATTGCACTGTACTATCAGGAAATAGTACTATTTATGTGAAACTATTCATAAACTGTAAACATGTGTCGGTAGGCAATAGGATAAATACATCCGGCTCCTCGGGCTGGTGCGAATATTTCAATGTCCGTATGTGCCAAACCGTTGGTTTATGATACACCTTTACGCGTCTCTCGTTCGCTGCGCCCGCACGAAAGCTATAGCCTAACCTAAAACCAATCAATCTTCCGTTCATTATACGATATGGTGGCGACATATTTCAAATTTGCGAACGTGTGGGATCGGTTGTGAGGTTGGACTAGATTTTTACGAGCGAGCGGAGCGAGCGAGCAACGGTCACAATTTCCAAGCTATACATATACCATATATTGTCTTGCATATATTTCGTGTTATTATCTAATTTTGTCAGCCATTTCGGACATCACATTGCACTGTACTATGAGGAAATAGTACTATTTATGTGAAACTATTCATAAACTGTAAACATGTGTGGGTAGGCAATAGGATAGATACTTCCGGCTCCTCGGGCTGGTGCGAATATTTCAATGTCCGTATGTGCCAAACCGTTGCTTTATGACACACCTTTACGCGTCTCTCGCTCGCGGCGCTCGCTCGTAAACTATAGCCTAACCTAAAACCAATCCATCTTGCGTTCATTATTCGATATGATGGCGACATATTTCAAATTTGCGAACGTGTCGGATCGGTTGTGAGGTTGGACTAGATTTTTACGAGCGAGCGGAGCGAGCGAGCAACGGTCACAATTTCCAAGCTATACATATACCATATATTGTCTTGCATATATTTCGTGCTTGTACCTAATTTTGTCAGCCATTTCGGACATCACGTTGCACTGTACTATGAGGAAACGGTACTAATTATGTGAAACTATTGGTAAACCGTAAAGATTTGTCAGAAGGCAATAGGATAAAGACTTCCGGCTCCTCGGGCTGGTGCGAATATATCAATGTCCGTATGTGCCAAACCGATGGTTTGTGACACACCTTTACGCGTCTCTCGCTCCCGGCGCTCGCTCGAAAACTATAGCCTAACCTAAAACCAATCCATCTTGCGTTCATTATTCGATATGGTGGCGACATATTTCAAATTTGCGAACGTGTGGGATCGGTTGTGAGGTTGGACTATATTTTTACGAGCGAACGGAGCGAGCGAGCAACGGTCACAATTTCCAAGCTATACATATACCATATATTGTCTTCCATATATTTCGTGTTATTACCTAATTTTGTCAGCTATTTCGGACATCACATTGCACTGTACTATGAGGAAATTGTACTATTTATGTGAAACTATTCATAAACTGTAAACATGTGTCGGTAGGCAATAGGATAAATACTTCCGGCTCCTCGGGCTGGTGCGAATATATCTATGTCCGTATGTGCCAAACCGATGGTTTGTGACACACCTTTACGCGTCTCTCGTTCGCTGCGCTCGCACGAAAGCTATAGCCTAACCTAAAACCAATCCATCTTCCGTTCATTATTCGATATGGTGGCGACATATTTCAAATTTGCGAACGTGTGGGATCGGTTGTGAGGTTGGACTAGATTTTTACGAGCGAGCGGAGCGAGCGAGCAACGGTCACAATTTCCAAGCTATACATATACCTTATATTGCCTTCCATATATTTCGTGTTATTACCTAATTTTGTCAGCCATTTCGGACATCACATTGCACTGTACTATGAGGAAATAGTACTATTTATGTGAAACTATTCATAAACTGTAAACATGTGTCGGTAGGCAATAGGATAGATACTTCCGGCTCCTCGGGCTGGTGCGAATATTTCAATGTCCGTATGTGCCAAACCGTTGCTTTATGACACACCTTTACGCGTCTCTCGCTCGCGGCGCTCGCTCGTAAACTATAGCCTAACCTAAAACCAATCCATCTTGCGTTCATTATTCGATATGATGGCGACATATTTCAAATTTGCGAACGTGTCGGATCGGTTGTGAGGTTGGACTAGATTTTTACGAGCGAGCGGAGCGAGCGAGCAACGGTCACAATTTCCAAGCTATACATATACCATATATTGTCTTGCATATATTTCGTGCTTGTACCTAATTTTGTCAGCCATTTCGGACATCACGTTGCACTGTACTATGAGGAAACGGTACTAATTATGTGAAACTATTGGTAAACCGTAAAGATTTGTCAGAAGGCAATAGGATAAAGACTTCCGGCTCCTCGGGCTGGTGCGAATATATCAATGTCCGTATGTGCCAAACCGATGGTTTGTGACACACCTTTACGCGTCTCTCGCTCCCGGCGCTCGCTCGAAAACTATAGCCTAACCTAAAACCAATCCATCTTGCGTTCATTATTCGATATGATGGCGACATGTTTCAAATTTGCGAACGTGTCGGATCGGTTGTGGGGTTGGACTAGATTTTTACGAGCGAGCGGAGCGAGCGAGCAACGGTCACAATTTCCAAGCTATACATATACCATATATTGTCTTGCATATATTTCGTGTTATTATCTAATTTTGTCAGCCATTTCGGACATCACATTGCACTGTACTATGAGGAAATAGTACTATTTATGTGAAACTATTCATAAACTGTAAACATGTGTGGGTAGGCAATAGGATAGATACTTCCGGCTCCTCGGGCTGGTGCGAATATTTCAATGTCCGTATGTGCCAAACCGTTGCTTTATGACACACCTTTACGCGTCTCTCGCTCGCGGCGCTCGCTCGTAAACTATAGCCTAACCTAAAACCAATCCATCTTGCGTTCATTATTCGATATGATGGCGACATATTTTAAATTTGCGAACGTGTCGGATCGGTTGTGAGGTTGGACTAGATTTTTTCGAGCGAGCGGAGCGAGCGAGCAACGGTCACAATTTTCAAGCTATACATATACCATATATTGTCTTGCATATATTTCGTGCTTGTACCTAATTTTGTCAGCCATTTCAGGCATCACGTTGCACTGTACTATGAGGAAACGGTACTAATTATGTGAAACTATTGGTAAACCGTAAACATTTGTCAGAAGGCAACAGGATAAAGACTTCCGGCTCCTCGGGCTGGTGCGAATATATCAATGTCCGTATGTGCCAAACCGATGGTTTGTGACACACCTTCACGCGTCTCTCGTTCGCTGCGCTCGCACGAAAGCTATAGCCTAACCTAAAACCAATCCATCTTCCGTTCATTATTCGATATGGTGGCGACATATTTCAAATTTGCGAACGTGTGGGATCGGTTGTGAGGTTGGACTAGATTTTTACGAGCGAGCGGAGCGAGCGAGCAACGGTCACAATTTCCAAGCTATACATATACCTTATATTGCCTTCCATATATTTCGTGTTATTACCTAATTTTGTCAGCCATTTCGGACATCACATTGCACTGTACTATGAGGAAATAGTACTATTTATGTGAAACTATTCATAAACTGTAAACATGTGTCGGTAGGCAATAGGATAAATACTTCCGGCTCCTCGGGCTGGTGCGAATATTTCAATGTCCGTATGTGCCAAACCGTTTGTTTATGACACACCTATACGCGTCTCTCGCTCGCTGCGCTCGCTCGAAAACTATAGCCTAACCTAAAACCAATCCATCTTCCGTTCATTATTCGATATGGTGGCGACATATTTCAAATTTGCGAACGTGTCGTATCGGTTGTGAGGTTGGACTAGATTTTTTCGAGCGAGCGGAGCGAGCGAGCAACGGTCACAATTTCCAACCTATACATATACCATATATTGTCTTGCATATATTTCGTGCTTGTACCTAATTTTGTCAGCCATTTCGGACATCACATTGCACTGTACTATCAGGAAATAGTACTATTTATGCGAAACTATTCATAAACTGTAAACATGTGTCGGTAGGCAATAGGATAAATACATCCGGCTCCTCGGGCTGGTGCGAATATTTCAATGTCCGTATGTGCCAAACCGTTGGTTTATGACACACCTTTACGCGTCTCTCGCTCCCGGCGCTCGCTCGAAAACTATAGCCTAACCTAAAACCAATCCATCTTGCGTTCATTATTCGATATGATGGCGACATGTTTCAAATTTGCGAACGTGTCGGACCGGTTGTGGGGTTGGACTAGATTTTTACGAGCGAGCGGAGCGAGCGAGCAACGGTCACAATTTCCAAGCAATACATATACCATATATTGTCTTGCATATATTTCGTGCTTGTACCTAATTTTGTCAGCCATTTCGGACATCACGTTGCACTGTACTATGAGGAAACGGTACTAATTATGTGAAACTATTGGTAAACCGTAAACATTTGTCAGAAGGCAATAGGTTAAAGACTTCCGGCTCCTCGGGCTGGTGCGAATATTTCAATGTCCGTATGTGCCAAACCGTTGGTTTATGACACACCTTTACGCGTCTCTCGCTCGCGGCGCTCGCTCGAAAACTATAGCCTAACCTAAAACCAATCCATCTTGCGTTCATTATTCGATATGATGGCGACATGTTTCAAATTTGCGAACGTGTCGGATCGGTTGTGGGGTTGGACTAGATTTTTACGAGCGAGCGGAGCGAGCGAGCAACGGTCACAATTTCCAAGCTATACATATACCATATATTGTCTTGCATATATTTCGTGTTATTATCTAATTTTGTCAGCCATTTCGGACATCACATTGCACTGTACTATGAGGAAATAGTACTATTTATGTGAAACTATTCATAAACTGTAAACATGTGTGGGTAGGCAATAGGATAGATACTTCCGGCTCCTCGGGCTGGTGCGAATATTTCAATGTCCGTATGTGCCAAACCGTTGCTTTATGACACACCTTTACGCGTCTCTCGCTCGCGGCGCTCGCTCGTAAACTATAGCCTAACCTAAAACCAATCCATCTTGCGTTCATTATTCGATATGATGGCGACATATTTCAAATTTGCGAACGTGTCGGATCGGTTGTGAGGTTGGACTAGATTTTTACGAGCGAGCGGAGCGAGCGAGCAACGGTCACAATTTCCAAGCTATACATATACCATATATTGTCTTGCATATATTTCGTGCTTGTACCTAATTTTGTCAGCCATTTCGGACATCACGTTGCACTGTACTATGAGGAAACGGTACTAATTATGTGAAACTATTGGTAAACCGTAAAGATTTGTCAGAAGGCAATAGGATAAAGACTTCCGGCTCCTCGGGCTGGTGCGAATATATCAATGTCCGTATGTGCCAAACCGATGGTTTGTGACACACATTTACGCGTCTCTCGCTCCCGGCGCTCGCTCGAAAACTATAGCCTAACCTAAAACCAATCCATCTTGCGTTCATTATTCGATATGGTGGCGACATATTTCAAATTTGCGAACGTGTGGGATCGGTTGTGAGGTTGGACTATATTTTTACGAGCGAACGGAGCGAGCGAGCAACGGTCACAATTTCCAAGCTATACATATACCATATATTGTCCTGCATATATTTCGTGCTTGTACCTAATTTTGTCAGCCATTTCGGACATCACGTTGCACTGTACTATGAGGAAACGGTACTAATTATGTGAAACTATTGGTAAACCGTAAACATTTGTCAGAAGGCATTAGGATAAAGACTTCCGGCTCCTCGGGCTGGTGCGACTATATCAATGTCCGTATGTGCCAAACCGATGGTTTGTGACACACCTTTACGCATCTCTCGTTCGCTGCGCTCGCACGAAAGCTATAGCCTAACCTAAAACCAATCCATCTTCCGTTCATTATTCGATATGGTGGCGACATATTTCAAATTCGCGAACGTGTGGGATCGGTTGTGAGGTTGGACTAGATTTTTACGAGCGAGCGGAGCGAGCGAGCAACGGTCACAATTTCCAAGCTATACGTATACCTTATATTGCCTTCCATATATTTCGTGTTATTACCTAATTTTGTCAGCCATTTCGGACATCACATTGCACTGTACTATGAGGAAATAGTACTATTTATGTGAAACTATTCATAAACTGTAAACATGTGTCGGTAGGCAATAGGATAAATACTTCCGGCTCCTCGGGCTGGTGCGAATATTTCAATGTCCGTATGTGCCAAACCTTTGGTTTATGACACACCTTTACGCGTCTCTCGCTCGCGGGCGCTCGCTCGAAAACTATAGCCTAACCTAAAACCAATCCATCTTGCGTTCATTATTCGATATGATGGCGACATGTTTCAAATTTGCGAACGTGTCGGATCGGTTGTGGGGTTGGACTAGATTTTTACGAGCGAGCGGGAGCGAGCGAGCAACGGTCACAATTTCCAAGCTATACATATACCATATATTGTCTTGCATATATTTCGTGCTTGTACCTAATTTTGTCAGCCATTTCGGACATCACGTTGCACTGTACTATGAGGGAAACGGTACTAATTATGTGAAACTATTGGTAAACCGTAAACATTTGTCAGAAGGCAATAGGATAAAGACTTCCGGCTCCTCGGGCTGGAGCGAATATATCAATGTCCGTATGTGCCAAACCGATGGTTTGTGACACACCTTTACGCGTCTCTCGCTCGCGGCGCTCGCTCGAAAACTATAGCCTAACCTAAAACCAATCCATCTTGCGTTCATTATTCGATATGATGGCGACATATTTCAAATTTGCGAACGTGTCGGATCGGTTGTGAGGTTGGACTAGATTTTTACGAGCGAGCGGAGCGAGCGAGCAACGGTCACAATTTCCAAGCTATACATATACCATATATTGTCTTGCATATATTTCGTGCTTGTACCTAATTTTGTCAGCCATTTCGGACATCACGTTGCACTGTACTATGAGGAAACGGTACTAATTATGTGAAACTATTGGTAAACCGTAAAGATTTGTCAGAAGGCAATAGGATAAAGACTTCCGGCTCCTCGGGCTGGTGCGAATATATCAATGTCCGTATGTGCCAAACCGATGGTTTGTGACACACCTTTACGCGTCTCTCGCTCCCGGCGCTCGCTCGAAAACTATAGCCTAACCTAAAACCAATCCATCTTGCGTTCATTATTCGATATGGTGGCGACATATTTCAAATTTGCGAACGTGTGGGATCGGTTGTGAGGTTGGACTATATTTTTACGAGCGAACGGAGCGAGCGAGCAACGGTCACAATTTCCAAGCTATACATATACCATATATTGTCTTCCATATATTTCGTGTTATTACCTAATTTTGTCAGCTATTTCGGACATCACATTGCACTGTACTATGAGGAAATTGTACTATTTATGTGAAACTATTCATAAACTGTAAACATGTGTCGGTAGGCAATAGGATAAATACTTCCGGCTCCTCGGGCTGGTGCGAATATATCTATGTCCGTATGTGCCAAACCGATGGTTTGTGACACACCTTTACGCGTCTCTCGTTCGCTGCGCTCGCACGAAAGCTGTAGCCTAACCTAAAAGTAATCCATCTTCCGTTCATTATTCGATATGGTGGCGACATATTTCAAATTTGCGAACGTGTGGGATCGGTTGTGAGGTTGGACTAGATTTTTACGAGCGAGCGGAGCGAGCGAGCAACGGTCACAATTTCCAAGCTATACATATACCTTATATTGCCTTCCATATATTTCGTGTTATTACCTAATTTTGTCAGCCATTTCGGACATCACATTGCACTGTGCTATGAGGAAATAGTACTATTTATGTGAAACTATTCATAAACTGTAAACATGTGTCGGTAGGCAATAGGATAAATACTTCCGGCTCCTCGGGCTGGTGCGAATATTTCAATGTCCGTATGTGCCCAACCGTTGGTTTATGACACACCTTTACGCGTCTCTCGCTCGTGGCGCTCGCTCGAAAACTATAGCCTAACCTAAAACCAATCCATCTTGCGTTCATTATTCGATATGATGCCGACATATTTAAAATTTGCGAACGTGTCGGATCGGTTGTGGGGTTGGACTAGATTTTTACGAGCGAGCGGAGCGAGCGAGCAACGGTCACAATTTCCAAGCTATACATATACCATATATTGTCTTGCATATATTTCGTGCTTGTACCTAATTTTGTCAGCCATTTCGGACATCACGTTGCACTGTACTATGAGGAAACGGTACTAATTATGTGAAACTATTGGTAAGCCGTATCCATTTGTCAGAAGGCAATAGGATAAATACTTCCGGCTCCTCGGGCTGGTGCGAATATTTCAATGTCCGTATGTGCCAAACCGTTGGTTTATGACACACCTTTACGCGTCTCTCGCTCCCGGCGCTCGCTCGAAAACTATAGCCTAACCTAAAACCAATCCATCTTGCGTTCATTATTCGATATGATGGCGACATGTTTCAAATTTGCGAACGTGTCGGATCGGTTTGTGGGGTTGGACTAGATTTTTACGAGCGAGCGGAGCGAGCGAGCAACGGTCACAATTTCCAAGCTATACATATACCATATATTGTCTTGCATATATTTCGTGCTATTATCTAATTTTGTCAGCCATTTCGGACATCACATTGCACTGTACTATGAGGAAATAGTACTATTTATGTGAAACTATTCATAAACTGTAAACATGTGTGGGTAGGCAATAGGATAGATACTTCCGGCTCCTCGGGCTGGTGCGAATATTTCAATGTCCGTATGTGCCAAACCGTTTGCTTTATGACACACCTTTACGCGTCTCTCGCTCGCGGCGCTCGCTCGTAAACTATAGCCTAACCTAAAACCAATCCATCTTGCGTTCATTATTCGACATGATGGCGACATATTTCAAATTTGCGAACGTGTCGGATCGGTTGTGAGGTTGGACTAGATTTTTACGAGCGAGCGGAGCGAGCGAGCAACGGTCACAATTTCCAAGCTATACATATACCATATATTGTCTTGCATATATTTCGTGCTTGTACCTAATTTTGTCAGCCATTTCGGACATCACGTTGCACTGTACTATGAGGAAACGGTACTAATTATGTGAAACTATTGGTAAACCGTAAAGATTTGTCAGAAGGCAATAGGATAAAGACTTCCGGCTCCTCGGGCTGGTGCGAATATATCAATGTCCGTATGTGCCAAACCGATGGTTTGTGACACACATTTACGCGTCTCTCGCTCCCGGCGCTCGCTCGAAAACTATAGCCTAACCTAAAACCAATCCATCTTGCGTTCATTATTCGATATGGTGGCGACATATTTCAAATTTGCGAACGTGTGGGATCGGTTGTGAGGTTGGACTATATTTTTACGAGCGAACGGAGCGAGCGAGCAACGGTCACAATTTCCAAGCTATACATATACCATATATTGTCCTGCATATATTTCGTGCTTGTACCTAATTTTGTCAGCCATTTCGGACATCACGTTGCACTGTACTATGAGGAAACGGTACTAATTATGTGAAACTATTGGTAAACCGTAAACATTTGTCAGAAGGCATTAGGATAAAGACTTCCGGCTCCTCGGGCTGGTGCGACTATATCAATGTCCGTATGTGCCAAACCGATGGTTTGTGACACACCTTTACGCATCTCTCGTTCGCTGCGCTCGCACGAAAGCTATAGCCTAACCTAAAACCAATCCATCTTCCGTTCATTATTCGATATGGTGGCGACATATTTCAAATTCGCGAACGTGTGGGATCGGTTGTGAGGTTGGACTAGATTTTTACGAGCGAGCGGAGCGAGCGAGCAACGGTCACAATTTCCAAGCTATACGTATACCTTATATTGCCTTCCATATATTTCGTGTTATTACCTAATTTTGTCAGCCATTTCGGACATCACATTGCACTGTACTATGAGGAAATAGTACTATTTATGTGAAACTATTCATAAACTGTAAACATGTGTCGGTAGGCAATAGGATAAATACTTCCGGCTCCTCGGGCTGGTGCGAATATTTCAATGTCCGTATGTGCCAAACCTTTGGTTTATGACACACCTTTACGCGTCTCTCGCTCGCGGCGCTCGCTCGAAAACTATAGCCTAACCTAAAACCAATCCATCTTGCGTTCATTATTCGATATGATGGCGACATGTTTCAAATTTGCGAACGTGTCGGATCGGTTGTGGGGTTGGACTAGATTTTTACGAGCGAGCGGAGCGAGCGAGCAACGGTCACAATTTCCAAGCTATACATATACCATATATTGTCTTGCATATATTTCGTGCTTTGTACCTAATTTTGTCAGCCATTTCGGACATCACGTTGCACTGTACTATGAGGAAACGGTACTAATTATGTGAAACTATTGGTAAACCGTAAACATTTGTCAGAAGGCAATAGGATAAAGACTTCCGGCTCCTCGGGCTGGAGCGAATATATCAATGTCCGTATGTGCCAAACCGATGGTTTGTGACACACCCTTTACGCGTCTCTCGCTCGCGGCGCTCGCTCGAAAACTATAGCCTAACCTAAAACCAATCCATCTTGCGTTCATTATTCGATATGATGGCGACATATTTCAAATTTGCGAACGTGTCGGATCGGTTGTGAGGTTGGACTAGATTTTTACGAGCGAGCGGAGCGAGCGAGCAACGGTCACAATTTCCAAGCTATACATATACCATATATTGTCTTGCATATATTTCGTGCTTGTACCTAATTTTGTCAGCCATTTCGGACATCACGTTGCACTGTACTATGAGGAAACGGTACTAATTATGTGAAACTATTGGTAAACCGTAAAGATTTGTCAGAAGGCAATAGGATAAAGACTTCCGGCTCCTCGGGCTGGTGCGAATATATCAATGTCCGTATGTGCCAAACCGATGGTTTGTGACACACCTTTACGCGTCTCTCGCTCCCGGCGCTCGCTCGAAAACTATAGCCTAACCTAAAACCAATCCATCTTGCGTTCATTATTCGATATGGTGGCGACATATTTCAAATTTGCGAACGTGTGGGATCGGTTGTGAGGTTGGACTATATTTTTACGAGCGAACGGAGCGAGCGAGCAACGGTCACAATTTCCAAGCTATACATATACCATATATTGTCTTCCATATATTTCGTGTTATTACCTAATTTTGTCAGCTATTCGGACATCACATTGCACTGTACTATGAGGAAATTGTACTATTTATGTGAAACTATTCATAAACTGTAAACATGTGTCGGTAGGCAATAGGATAAATACTTCCGGCTCCTCGGGCTGGTGCGAATATATCTATGTCCGTATGTGCCAAACCGATGGTTTGTGACACACCTTTACGCGTCTCTCGTTCGCTGCGCTCGCACGAAAGCTGTAGCCTAACCTAAAAGTAATCCATCTTCCGTTCATTATTCGATATGGTGGCGACATATTTCAAATTTGCGAACGTGTGGGATCGGTTGTGAGGTTGGACTAGATTTTTACGAGCGAGCGGGAGCGAGCGAGCAACGGTCACAATTTCCAAGCTATACATATACCTTATATTGCCTTCCATATATTTCGTGTTATTACCTAATTTTGTCAGCCATTTCGGACATCACATTGCACTGTGCTATGAGGAAATAGTACTATTTATGTGAAACTATTCATAAACTGTAAACATGTGTCGGTAGGCAATAGGATAAATACTTCCGGCTCCTCGGGCTGGTGCGAATATTTCAATGTCCGTATGTGCCCAACCGTTGGTTTATGACACACCTTTACGCGTCTCTCGCTCGTGGCGCTCGCTCGAAAACTATAGCCTAACCTAAAACCAATCCATCTTGCGTTCATTATTCGATATGATGCCGACATATTTAAAATTTGCGAACGTGTCGGATCGGTTGTGGGGTTGGACTAGATTTTTACGAGCGAGCGGAGCGAGCGAGCAACGGTCACAATTTCCAAGCTATACATATACCATATATTGTCTTGCATATATTTCGTGCTTTGTACCTAATTTTGTCAGCCATTTCGGACATCACGTTGCACTGTACTATGAGGAAACGGTACTAATTATGTGAAACTATTGGTAAGCCGTATCCATTTGTCAGAAGGCAATAGGATAAATACTTCCGGCTCCTCGGGCTGGTGCGAATATTTCAATGTCCGTATGTGCCAAACCGTTGGTTTATGACACACCTTTACGCGTCTCTCGCTCCCGGCGCTCGCTCGAAAACTATAGCCTAACCTAAAACCAATCCATCTTGCGTTCATTATTCGATATGATGGCGACATGTTTCAAATTTGCGAACGTGTCGGATCGGTTGTGGGGTTGGACTAGATTTTTACGAGCGAGCGGAGCGAGCGAGCAACGGTCACAATTTCCAAGCTATACATATACCATATATTGTCTTGCATATATTTCGTGCTATTATCTAATTTTGTCAGCCATTTCGGACATCACATTGCACTGTACTATGAGGAAATAGTACTATTTATGTGAAACTATTCATAAACTGTAAACATGTGTGGGTAGGCAATAGGATAGATACTTCCGGCTCCTCGGGCTGGTGCGAATATTTCAATGTCCGTATGTGCCAAACCGTTGCTTTATGACACACCTTTACGCGTCCTCTCGCTCGCGGCGCTCGCTCGTAAACTATAGCCTAACCTAAAACCAATCCATCTTGCGTTCATTATTCGATATGATGGCGACATATTTCAAATTTGCGAACGTGTCGGATCGGTTGTGAGGTTGGACTAGATTTTTACGAGCGAGCGGAGCGAGCGAGCAACGGTCACAATTTCCAAGCTATACATATACCATATATTGTCTTGCATATATTTCGTGCTTGTACCTAATTTTGTCAGCCATTTCGGACATCACGTTTGCACTGTACTATGAGGAAACGGTACTAATTATGTGAAACTATTGGTAAACCGTAAAGATTTGTCAGAAGGCAATAGGATAAAGACTTCCGGCTCCTCGGGCTGGTGCGAATATATCTATGTCCCGTATGTGCCAAACCGATGGTTTGTGACACACCTTTACGCGTCTCTCGTTCGCTGCGCTCGCACGAAAGCTATAGCCTAACCTAAAACCAATCCATCTTCCGTTCATTATTCGATATGGTGGCGACATATTTCAAATTTGCGAACGTGTGGGATCGGTTGTGAGGTTGGACTAGATTTTTACGAGCGAGCGGGGCGAGCGAGCAACGGTCACAATTTCCAAGCTATACATATACCTTATATTGCCTTCCATATATTTCGTGTTATTACCTAATTTTGTCAGCCATTTCGGACATCACATTGCACTGTACTATGAGGAAATAGTACTATTTATGTGAAACTATTCATAAACTGTAAACATGTGTCGGTAGGCAATAGGATAAATACTTCCGGCTCCTCGGGCTGGTGCGAATATTTCAATGTCCGTATGTGCCAAACCGTTGGTTTATGACACACCTTTACGCGTCTCTCGCTCGTGGCGCTCGCTCGGAAAACTATAGCCTAACCTAAAACCAATCCATCTTGCGTTCATTATTCGATATGATGCCGACATATTTAAAATTTGCGAACGTGTCGGATCGGTTGTGGGGTTGGACTAGATTTTTACGAGCGAGCGGAGCGAGCGAGCAACGGTCACAATTTCCAAGCTATACATATACCATATATTGTCTTGCATATATTTCGTGCTTGTACCTAATTTTGTCAGCCATTTCGGACATCACGTTGCACTGTACTATGAGGAAACGGTACTAATTATGTGAAACTATTGGTAAGCCGTATCCATTTGTCAGAAGGCAATAGGATAAATACTTCCGGCTCCTCGGGCTGGTGCGAATATTTCAATGTCCGTATGTGCCAAACCGTTGGTTTATGACACACCTTTACGCGTCTCTCGCTCCCGGCGCTCGCTCGAAAACTATAGCCTAACCTAAAACCAATCCATCTTGCGTTCATTATTCGATATGATGGCGACATGTTTCAAATTTGCGAACGTGTCGGATCGGTTGTGGGGGTTGGGACTAGATTTTTACGAGCGAGCGGAGCGAGCGAGCAACGGTCACAATTTCCAAGCTATACATATACCATATATTGTCTTGCATATATTTCGTGCTATTATCTAATTTTGTCAGCCATTTCGGACATCACATTGCACTGTACTATGAGGAAATAGTACTATTTATGTGAAACTATTCATAAACTGTAAACATGTGTGGGTAGGCAATAGGATAGATACTTCCGGCTCCTCGGGCTGGTGCGAATATTTCAATGTCCGTATGTGCCAAACCGTTGCTTTATGACACACCTTTACGCGTCTCTCGCTCGCGGCGCTCGCTCGTAAACTATAGCCTAACCTAAAACCAATCCATCTTGCGTTCATTATTCGATATGATGGCGACATATTTTCAAATTTGCGAACGTGTCGGATCGGTTGTGAGGTTGGACTAGATTTTTACGAGCGAGCGGAGCGAGCGAGCAACGGTCACAATTTCCAAGCTATACATATACCATATATTGTCTTGCATATATTTCGTGCTTGTACCTAATTTTGTCAGCCATTTCGGACATCACGTTGCACTGTACTATGAGGAAACGGTACTAATTATGTGAAACTATTGGTAAACCGTAAAGATTTGTCAGAAGGCAATAGGATAAAGACTTCCGGCTCCTCGGGCTGGTGCGAATATATCTATGTCCGTATGTGCCAAACCGATGGTTTGTGACACACCTTTACGC
Source organism: Bombus affinis (assembly GCF_024516045.1). Taxonomy (NCBI): domain Eukaryota; kingdom Metazoa; phylum Arthropoda; class Insecta; order Hymenoptera; family Apidae; genus Bombus; species Bombus affinis. The sequence goes on from NW_026109203.1 coordinate 69,281, forward strand.
GTCTCTCGTTCGCTGCGCTCGCACGAAAGCTATAGCCTAACCTAAAACCAATCCATCTTCCGTTCATTATTCGATATGGTGGCGACATATTTCAAATTTGGCGAACGTGTGGGATCGGTTGTTAGGTTGGACTAGATTTTTACGAGCGAGCGGAGCGAGCGAGCAACGGTCACAATTTCCAAGCTATACATATACCTTATATTGCCTTCCATATATTTCGTGTTATTACCTAATTTTGTCAGCCATTTCGGACATCACATTGCACTGTACTATGAGGAAATAGTACTATTTATGTGAAACTATTCATAAACTGTAAACATGTGTCGGTAGGCAATAGGATAAATACTTCCGGCTCCTCGGGCTGGTGCGAATATTTCAATGTCCGTATGTGCCAAACCGTTGGTTTATGACACACCTTACGCGTCTCTCGCTCGTGGCGCTCGCTCGAAAACTATAGCCTAACCTAAAACCAATCCATCTTGCGTTCATTATTCGATATGATGCCGACATATTTAAAATTTGCGAACGTGTCGGATCGGTTGTGGGGTTGGACTAGATTTTTACGAGCGAGCGGAGCGAGCGAGCAACGGTCCACAATTTCCAAGCTATACATATACCATATATTGTCTTGCATATATTTCGTGCTTGTACCTAATTTTGTCAGCCATTTCGGACATCACGTTTGCACTGTACTATGAGGAAACGGTACTAATTATGTGAAACTATTGGTAAGCCGTAATCCATTTGTCAGAAGGCAATAGGATAAATACTTCCGGCTCCTCGGGCTGGTGCGAATATTTCAATGTCCGTATGTGCCAAACCGTTGGTTTATGACACACCTTTACGCGTCTCTCGCTCCCGGCGCTCACTCGAAAACTATAGCCTAACCTAAAACCAATCCATCTTGCGTTCATTATTCGATATGATGGCGGACATGTTTCAAATTTGCGAACGTGTCGGACCGGTTGTGGGGTTGGACTAGATTTTTACGAGCGAGCGGAGCGAGCGAGCAACGGTCACAATTTCCAAGCAATACATATACCATATATTGTCTTGCATATATTTCGTGCTTGTACCTAATTTTGTCAGCCATTTCGGACATCACGTTGCACTGTACTATGAGGAAACGGTACTAATTATGTGAAACTATTGGTAAACCGTAAACATTTGTCAGAAGGCAATAGGTTAAAGACTTCCGGCTCCTCGGGCTGGTGCGAATATTTCAATGTCCGTATGTGCCAAACCGTTGGTTTATGACACACCTTTACGCGTCTCTCGCTCGCGGCGCTCGCTCGAAAACTATAGCCTAACCTAAAACCAATCCATCTTGCGTTCATTATTCGATATGATGGCGACATGTTTCAAATTGCGAACGTGTCGGATCGGTTGTGGGGTTGGACTAGATTTTTACGAGCGAGCGGAGCGAGCGAGCAACGGTCACAATTTCCAAGCTATACATATACCATATATTGTCTTGCATATATTTCGTGTTATTATCTAATTTTGTCAGCCATTTCGGACATCACATTGCACTGTACTATGAGGAAATAGTACTATTTATGTGAAACTATTCATAAACTGTAAACATGTGTGGGTAGGCAATAGGATAGATACTTCCGGCTCCTCGGGCTGGTGCGAATATTTCAATGTCCGTATGTGCCAAAACCGTTGCTTTATGACACACCTTTACGCGTCCTCTCGCTCGCGGCGCTCGCTCGTAAACTATAGCCTAACCTAAAACCAATCCATCTTGCGTTCATTATTCGATATGATGGCGACATAATTTCAAATTTGCGAACGTGTCGGTTCGGTTGTGAGGTTGGACTAGATTTTTACGAGCGAGCGGAGCGAGCGAGCAACGGTCACAATTTCCAAGCTATACATATACCATATATTGTCTTGCATATATTTCGTGCTTGTACCTAATTTTGTCAGCCATTTCGGACATCACGTTGCACTGTACTATGAGGAAACGGTACTAATTATGTGAAACTATTGGTAAACCGTAAAGATTTGTCAGAAGGCAATAGGATAAAGACTTCCGGCTCCTCGGGCTGGTGCGAATATATCAATGTCCGTATGTGCCAAACCGATGGTTTTGTGACACACCTTTACGCGTCTCTCGCTCCCGGCGCTCGCTCGAAAACTATAGCCTAACCTAAAACCAATCCATCTTGCGATCATTATTCGATATGGTGGCGACATATTTCAAATTTGCGAACGTGTGGGATCGGTTGTGAGGTTGGACTATATTTTTACGAGCGAACGGAGCGAGCGAGCAACGGTCACAATTTCCAAGCTATACATATACCATATATTGTCTTGCATATATTTCGTGCTTGTACCTAATTTTGTCAGCCATTTCGGACATCACGTTTGCACTGTACTATGAGGAAACGGTACTAATTATGTGAAACTATTGGTAAACCGTAAACATTTGTCAGAAGGCATTAGGATAAAGACTTCCGGCTCCTCGGGCTGGTGCGAATATATCAATGTCCGTATGTGCCAAACCGATGGTTTGTGACACACCTTTACGCATCTCTCGTTCGCTGCGCTCGCACGAAAGCTATAGCCTAACCTAAAACCAATCCATCTTCCGTTCATTATTCGATATGGTGGCGACATATTTCAAATTTGCGAACGTGTGGGATCGGTT
>NW_026109204.1:0-71801 GCF_024516045.1 Bombus affinis
ATGTTTCAAATTTGCGAACGTGTCGGATCGGTTGTGGGGTTGGACTAGATTTTTACGAGCGAGCGGAGCGAGCGAGCAACGGTCACAATTTTCAAGCTATACATATACCATATATTGTCTTGCATATATTTCGTGCTTGTACCTAATTTTGTCAGCCATTTCGGACATCACGTTGCACTGTACTATGAGGAAACGGTACTAATTATGTGAAACTATTGGTAAACCGTAAACATTTGTCAGAAGGCAATAGGATAAAGACTTCCGGCTCCTCGGGCTGGTGCGAATATATCAGTGTCCGTATGTGCCAAACCGATGGTTTGTGACACACCCTTTACGCGTCTCTCGTTCGCTGCGCTCGCACGAAAGCTATAGCCTAACCTAAAACCAATCCATCTTCCGTTCATTATTCGATATGGTGGCGACATATTTCAAATTTGCGAACGTGTGGGATCGGTTGTGAGGTTGGACTAGATTTTTACGAGCGAGCGGAGCGAGCGAGCAACGGTCACAATTTCCAAGCTATACATATACCTTATATTGCCTTCCATATATTTCGTGTTATTACCTAATTTTGTCAGCCATTTCGGACATCACATTGCACTGTACTATGAGGAAATAGTACTATTTATGTGAAACTATTCATAAACTGTAAACATGTGTCGGTAGGCAATAGGATAAATACTTCCGGCTCCTCGGGCTGGTGCGAATATTTCAATGTCCGTATGTGCCAAACCGTTGGTTTGTGACACACCTTTACGCGTCTCTCGCTCGCCGCGCTCGCACGAAAGCTATAGCCTAACCTAAAACCAATCCCTCTTCCGTTCATTATTGGATATGGTGGCGACATATTTCAAATTTGCGAACGTGTCGGATCGCTTGTGAGGTTGGACTAGATTTTTACGAGCGAGCGGAGCGAGCGAGCAACGGTCACAATTTCCAAGCTATACATATACCTTATATTGCCTTCCATATATTTCGTGTTATTACCAAATTTTGTCAGCCATTTCGGACATCACATTGCACTGTACTATGAGGAAACGGTGCTAATTATGTGAAACTATTAGTAAACCGTGAACATTTGTCAGAAGGCAATAGGATAAAGACTTCCGGCTCCTCGGGCTGGTGCGAATATTTCAATGTCCCCATGTGCCAAACCGTTGGATTGTGACACACCTCTCCGCGTCCCTCGCTCGCCATGCTCGCGCGAATGCTATAGCCTAACCTAAAACCAATCCAGCTTCCGTTCTTTATTTGATATGGTGGCGACATGTCTCGAATTTGCGAACGTGTCGGATCGGTTGTGAGGTTGGACCAGATTTTTACGAGCGAGCGGAGCAGGCGTGCAGCAGTCACAATTTCCAAGCTATACATATATCTTTTATTGCCTTGCATATATTTCGTGCTTGTACCTAATTTTGTCAGCCATTTTCGGACATCACATTGCATTGTACTATGTGGAAATAGTACTATTTATGTGGAACTATTCATAAACTGTAAACATGTGTCGGTAGGCAATAGGATAAAGACTTCCGGCTCCTCGGGTTGGTGCGAATGTTTCAATGTCCGTATGTGCCAAACCGTTGGTTTGTGACACACATTTACGCGTCGCTCGCTCGCTGCGCTCGCTCGAAATCTATAGCCTAACCTAAAACCAATCCATCTTGCGTTCATTATTCGATATGATGGCGACATGTTTCAAATTTGCGAACGTGTCGGATCGGTTGTGGGGTTGGACTAGATTTTTACGAGCGAGCGGAGCGAGCGAGCAACGGTCACAATTTTCAAGCTATACATATACCATATATTGTCTTGCATATATTTCGTGCTTGTACCTAATTTTGTCAGCCATTTCGGACATCACGTTGCACTGTACTATGAGGAAACGGTACTAATTATGTGAAACTATTGGTAAACCGTAAACATTTGTCAGAAGGCAATAGGATAAAGACTTCCGGCTCCTCGGGCTGGTGCGAATATATCAGTGTCCGTATGTGCCAAACCGATGGTTTGTGACACACCTTTACGCGTCTCTCGTTCGCTGCGCTCGCACGAAAGCTATAGCCTAACCTAAAACCAATCCATCTTCCGTTCATTATTCGATATGGTGGCGACATATTTCAAATTTGCGAACGTGTGGGATCGGTTGTGAGGTTGGACTAGATTTTTACGAGCGAGCGGAGCGAGCGAGCAACGGTCACAATTTCCAAGCTATACATATACCTTATATTGCCTTCCATATATTTCGTGTTATTACCTAATTTTGTCAGCCATTTCGGACATCACATTGCACTGTACTATGAGGAAATAGTACTATTTATGTGAAACTATTCATAAACTGTAAACATGTGTCGGTAGGCAATAGGATAAATACTTCCGGCTCCTCGGGCTGGTGCGAATATTTCAATGTCCGTATGTGCCAAACCGTTGGTTTGTGACACACCCTTTACGCGTCTCTCGCTCGCCGCGCTCGCACGAAAGCTATAGCCTAACCTAAAACCAATCCCTCTTCCGTTCATTATTGGATATGGTGGCGACATATTTCAAATTTGCGAACGTGTCGGATCGCTTGTGAGGTTGGACTAGATTTTTACGAGCGAGCGGAGCGAGCGAGCAACGGTCACAATTTCCAAGCTATACATATACCTTATATTGCCTTCCATATATTTCGTGTTATTACCAAATTTTGTCAGCCATTTCGGACATCACATTGCACTGTACTATGAGGAAACGGTGCTAATTATGTGAAACTATTAGTAAACCGTGAACATTTGTCAGAAGGCAATAGGATAAAGACTTCCGGCTCCTCGGGCTGGTGCGAATATTTCAATGTCCCCATGTGCCAAACCGTTGGATTGTGACACACCTCTCCGCGTCCCTCGCTCGCCATGCTCGCGCGAATGCTATAGCCTAACCTAAAACCAATCCAGCTTCCGTTCTTTATTTGATATGGTGGCGACATGTCTCGAATTTGCGAACGTGTCGGATCGGTTGTGAGGTTGGACCAGATTTTTACGAGCGAGCGGAGCAGGCGTGCAGCAGTCACAATTTCCAAGCTATACATATATCTTTTATTGCCTTGCATATATTTCGTGCTTGTACCTAATTTTGTCAGCCATTTCGGACATCACATTGCATTGTACTATGTGGAAATAGTACTATTTATGTGAAACTATTCATAAACTGTAAACATGTGTCGGTAGGCAATAGGATAAAGACTTCCGGCTCCTCGGGTTGGTGCGAATGTTTCAATGTCCGTATGTGCCAAACCGTTGGTTTGTGACACACATTTACGCGTCGCTCGCTCGCTGCGCTCGCTCGAAATCTATAGCCTAACCTAAAACCAATCCATCTTGCGTTCATTATTCGATATGATGGCGACATGTTTCAAATTTGCGAACGTGTCGGATCGGTTGTGGGGTTGGACTAGATTTTTACGAGCGAGCGGAGCGAGCGAGCAACGGTCACAATTTTCAAGCTATACATATACCATATATTGTCTTGCATATATTTCGTGCTTGTACCTAATTTTGTCAGCCATTTCGGACATCACGTTGCACTGTACTATGAGGAAACGGTACTAATTATGTGAAACTATTGGTAAACCGTAAACATTTGTCAGAAGGCAATAGGATAAAGACTTCCGGCTCCTCGGGCTGGTGCGAATATATCAGTGTCCGTATGTGCCAAACCGATGGTTTGTGACACACCTTTACGCGTCTCTCGTTCGCTGCGCTCGCACGAAAGCTATAGCCTAACCTAAAACCAATCCATCTTCCGTTCATTATTCGATATGGTGGCGACATATTTCAAATTTGCGAACGTGTGGGATCGGTTGTGAGGTTGGACTAGATTTTTACGAGCGAGCGGAGCGAGCGAGCAACGGTCACAATTTCCAAGCTATACATATACCTTATATTGCCTTCCATATATTTCGTGTTATTACCTAATTTTGTCAGCCATTTCGGACATCACATTGCACTGTACTATGAGGAAATAGTACTATTTATGTGAAACTATTCATAAACTGTAAACATGTGTCGGTAGGCAATAGGATAAATACTTCCGGCTCCTCGGGCTGGTGCGAATATTTCAATGTCCGTATGTGCCAAACCGTTGGTTTGTGACACACCTTTACGCGTCTCTCGCTCGCCGCGCTCGCACGAAAGCTATAGCCTAACCTAAAACCAATCCCTCTTCCGTTCATTATTGGATATGGTGGCGACATATTTCAAATTTGCGAACGTGTCGGATCGCTTGTGAGGTTGGACTAGATTTTTACGAGCGAGCGGAGCGAGCGAGCAACGGTCACAATTTCCAAGCTATACATATACCTTATATTGCCTTCCATATATTTCGTGTTATTACCAAATTTTGTCAGCCATTTCGGACATCACATTGCACTGTACTATGAGGAAACGGTGCTAATTATGTGAAACTATTAGTAAACCGTGAACATTTGTCAGAAGGCAATAGGATAAAGACTTCCGGCTCCTCGGGCTGGTGCGAATATTTCAATGTCCCCATGTGCCAAACCGTTGGATTGTGACACACCTCTCCGCGTCCCTCGCTCGCCATGCTCGCGCGAATGCTATAGCCTAACCTAAAACCAATCCAGCTTCCGTTCTTTATTTGATATGGTGGCGACATGTCTCGAATTTGCGAACGTGTCGGATCGGTTGTGAGGTTGGACCAGATTTTTACGAGCGAGCGGAGCAGGCGTGCAGCAGTCACAATTTCCAAGCTATACATATATCTTTTATTGCCTTGCATATATTTCGTGCTTGTACCTAATTTTGTCAGCCATTTCGGACATCACATTGCATTGTACTATGTGGAAATAGTACTATTTATGTGAAACTATTCATAAACTGTAAACATGTGTCGGTAGGCAATAGGATAAATACTTCCGGCTCCTCGGGCTGGTGCGAATATTTCAATGTCCGTATGTGCCAAACCGTTGGTTTATGACACACCTATACGCGTCTCTCGCTCGCTGCGCTCGCACGAAAACTATAGCCTAACCTAAAACCAATCCATCTTCCGTTCATTATTCGATATGGTGGCGACATGTTTCGAATTTGCGAACGTGTGGGAACGGTTGTGAGGTTGGACTAGATTTTTTCGAGCGAGCGGAGCGAGCGAGAAACGATCACAATTTCCAACCTATACATACATCTTATATTGCCTTGCATATATGTCGTGTTATTACCTAATTTTGTCAGCCACTTCGGACATCACATTGCACTGTACTATGAGGAAATAGTACTATTTATGTGAAACTATTCATATACTGTAAACATGTGTCGGTAGGCAATAGGATAAAGACTTCCGGCTCCTCGGGTTGGTGCGAATGTTTCAATGTCCGTATGTGCCAAACCGTTGGTTTGTGACACACATTTACGCGTCGCTCGCTCGCTGCGCTCGCTCGAAATCTATAGCCTAACCTAAAACCAATCCATCTTGCGTTCATTATTCGATATGATGGCGACATGTTTCAAATTTGCGAACGTGTCGGATCGGTTGTGGGGTTGGACTAGATTTTTACGAGCGAGCGGAGCGAGCGAGCAACGGTCACAATTTTCAAGCTATACATATACCATATATTGTCTTGCATATATTTCGTGCTTGTACCTAATTTTGTCAGCCATTTCGGACATCACGTTGCACTGTACTATGAGGAAACGGTACTAATTATGTGAAACTATTGGTAAACCGTAAACATTTGTCAGAAGGCAATAGGATAAAGACTTCCGGCTCCTCGGGCTGGTGCGAATATATCAGTGTCCGTATGTGCCAAACCGATGGTTTGTGACACACCTTTACGCGTCTCTCGTTCGCTGCGCTCGCACGAAAGCTATAGCCTAACCTAAAACCAATCCCTCTTCCGTTCATTATTGGATATGGTGGCGACATATTTCAAATTTGCGAACGTGTCGGATCGCTTGTGAGGTTGGACTAGATTTTTACGAGCGAGCGGAGCGAGCGAGCAACGGTCACAATTTCCAAGCTATACATATACCTTATATTGCCTTCCATATATTTCGTGTTATTACCAAATTTTGTCAGCCATTTCGGACATCACATTGCACTGTACTATGAGGAAACGGTGCTAATTATGTGAAACTATTAGTAAACCGTGAACATTTGTCAGAAGGCAATAGGATAAAGACTTCCGGCTCCTCGGGCTGGTGCGAATATTTCAATGTCCCCATGTGCCAAACCGTTGGATTGTGACACACCTCTCCGCGTCCCTCGCTCGCCATGCTCGCGCGAATGCTATAGCCTAACCTAAAACCAATCCAGCTTCCGTTCTTTATTTGATATGGTGGCGACATGTCTCGAATTTGCGAACGTGTCGGATCGGTTGTGAGGTTGGACCAGATTTTTACGAGCGAGCGGAGCAGGCGTGCAGCAGTCACAATTTCCAAGCTATACATATATCTTTTATTGCCTTGCATATATTTCGTGCTTGTACCTAATTTTGTCAGCCATTTCGGACATCACATTGCATTGTACTATGTGGAAATAGTACTATTTATGTGAAACTATTCATAAACTGTAAACATGTGTCGGTAGGCAATAGGATAAATACTTCCGGCTCCTCGGGCTGGTGCGAATAATTCAATGTCCGTATGTGCCAAACCGTTGGTTTATGACACACCTATACGCGTCTCTCGCTCGCTGCGCTCGCACGAAAACTATAGCCTAACCTAAAACCAATCCATCTTCCGTTCATTATTCGATATGGTGGCGACATGTTTCGAATTTGCGAACGTGTGGGAACGGTTGTGAGGTTGGACTAGATTTTTTCGAGCGAGCGGAGCGAGCGAGAAACGATCACAATTTCCAACCTATACATACATCTTATATTGCCTTGCATATATGTCGTGTTATTACCTAATTTTGTCAGCCACTTCGGACATCACATTGCACTGTACTATGAGGAAATAGTACTATTTATGTGAAACTATTCATATACTGTAAACATGTGTCGGTAGGCAATAGGATAAAGACTTCCGGCTCCTCGGGTTGGTGCGAATGTTTCAATGTCCGTATGTGCCAAACCGTTGGTTTGTGACACACATTTACGCGTCGCTCGCTCGCTGCGCTCGCTCGAAATCTATAGCCTAACCTAAAACCAATCCATCTTGCGTTCATTATTCGATATGATGGCGACATGTTTCAAATTTGTGAACGTGTCGGATCGGTTGTGGGGTTGGACTAGATTTTTACGAGCGAGCGGAGCGAGCGAGCAACGGTCACAATTTTCAAGCTATACATATACCATATATTGTCTTGCATATATTTCGTGCTTGTACCTAATTTTGTCAGCCATTTCGGACATCACGTTGCACTGTACTATGAGGAAACGGTACTAATTATGTGAAACTATTGGTAAACCGTAAACATTTGTCAGAAGGCAATAGGATAAAGACTTCCGGCTCCTCGGGCTGGTGCGAATATATCAGTGTCCGTATGTGCCAAACCGATGGTTTGTGACACACCTTTACGCGTCTCTCGTTCGCTGCGCTCGCACGAAAGCTATAGCCTAACCTAAAACCAATCCATCTTCCGTTCATTATTCGATATGGTGGCGACATATTTCAAATTTGCGAACGTGTGGGATCGGTTGTGAGGTTGGACTAGATTTTTACGAGCGAGCGGAGCGAGCGAGCAACGGTCCCAATTTCCAAGCTATACATATACCTTATATTGCCTTCCATATATTTCGTGTTATTACCTAATTTTGTCAGCCATTTCGGACATCACATTGCACTGTACTATGAGGAAGCGGTACTAATTATGTGAAACTATTGGTAAACCGTAAACATTTGTCAGAAGGCAATAGGATAAAGACTTCCGGCTCCTCGGGCTGGTGCGAATATATCTATGTCCGTATGTGCCAAACCGATGGTTTGTGACACACCTTTACGCGTCTCTCGTTCGCTGCGCTCGCACGAAAGCTATAGCCTAACCTAAAACCAATCCATCTTCCGTTCATTATTCGATATGGTGGCGACATATTTCAAATTTGCGAACGTGTCGGATCGGTTGTGAGGTTGGACTAGATTTTTTCGAGCGAGCGGAGCGAGCGAGCAACGGTCACAATTTCCAAGCTATACATATACCATATATTGTCTTGCATATATTTCGTGCTTGTACCTAATTTTGTCAGCCATTTCGGACATCACGTTGCACTGTACTATGAGGAAACGGTACTAATTATGTGAAACTATTGGTAAGCCGTAAACATTTGTCAGAAGGCAATAGGATAAAGACTTCCGGCTCCTCGGGTTGGTGCGAATATATCAATGTCTGTATGTGCCAAACCGATGGTTTGTGACACACCTTTACGCGTCTCTCGTTCGCTGCGCTCGCACGAAAGCTATAGCCTAACCTAAAACCAATCCATCTTCCGTTCATTATTCGATATGGTGGCGACATATTTCAAATTTGCGAACGTGTCGGATCGGTTGTGAGGTTGGACTAGATTTTTTCGAGCGAGCGGAGCGAGCGAGCAACGGTCACAATTTCCAAGCTATACATATACCATATATTGTCTTGCATATATCTCGTGCTTGTACCTAATTTTGTCAGCCATTTCGGACATCACGTTGCACTGTACTATGAGGAAACGGTACTAATTATGTGAAACTATTGGTAAACCGTAAACATTTGTCAGAAGGCATTAGGATAAAGACTTCCGGCTCCTCGGGCTGGTGCGAATATATCAATGTCCGCATGTGCCAAACCGATGGTTTGTGACACACCTTTACGCATCTCTCGTTCGCTGCGCTCGCACGAAAGCTATAGCCTAACCTAAAACCAATCCATCTTCCGTTCATTATTCGATATGATGGCGACAAATTTCAAATTTGCGAACGTGTCGGATCGGTTGTGAGGTTGGACTAGATTTTTACGAGCGAGCGCAGCGAGCGAGAAACGATCACAATTTCCAACCTATACATACATCTTATATTGCCTTGCATATATGTCGTGTTATTACCTAATTTTGTCAGCCACTTCGGACATCACATTGCACTGTACTAAGAGGAAATAGTACTATTTATGTGAAACTATTCATATACTGTAAACATGTGTCGGTAGGCAATAGGATAAAGACTTCCGGCTCCTCGTGTTGGTGCGAATGTTTCAATGTCCGTATGTGCCAAACCGTTGGTTTGTGACACACATTTACGCGTCGCTCGCTCGCTGCGCTCGCTCGAAATCTATAGCCTAACCTAAAACCAATCCATCTTGCGTTCATTATTCGATATGATGGCGACATGTTTCAAATTTGCGAACGTGTCGGATCGGTTGTGGGGTTGGACTAGATTTTTACGAGCGAGCGGAGCGAGCGAGCAACGGTCACAATTTTCAAGCTATACATATACCATATATTGTCTTGCATATATTTCGTGCTTGTACCTAATTTTGTCAGCCATTTCGGACATCACGTTGCACTGTACTATGAGGAAACGGTACTAATTATGTGAAACTATTGGTAAACCGTAAACATTTGTCAGAAGGCATTAGGATAAAGACTTCCGGCTCCTCGGGCTGGTGCGAATATATCAATGTCCGCATGTGCCAAACCGATGGTTTGTGACACACCTTTACGCATCTCTCGTTCGCTGCGCTCGCACGAAAGCTATAGCCTAACCTAAAACCAATCCATCTTCCGTTCATTATTCGATATGATGGCGACAAATTTCAAATTTGCGAACGTGTCGGATCGGTTGTGAGGTTGGACTAGATTTTTACGAGCGAGCGCAGCGAGCGAGAAACGATCACAATTTCCAACCTATACATACATCTTATATTGCCTTGCATATATGTCGTGTTATTACCTAATTTTGTCAGCCACTTCGGACATCACATTGCACTGTACTAAGAGGAAATAGTACTATTTATGTGAAACTATTCATATACTGTAAACATGTGTCGGTAGGCAATAGGATAAATACTTCCGGCTCCTCGGGCTGGTGCGAATATTTCAATGTCCGTATGTGCCAAACCGTTGGTTTATGACACACCTATACGCGTCTCTCGCTCGCTGCGCTCGCACGAAAACTATAGCCTAACCTAAAACCAATCCATCTTCCGTTCATTATTCGATATGGTGGCGACATGTTTCGAATTTGCGAACGTGTGGGAACGGTTGTGAGGTTGGACTAGATTTTTACGAGCGAGCGGAGCGAGCGAGCAACGGTCACAATTTTCAAGCTATACATATACCATATATTGTCTTGCATATATTTCGTGCTTGTACCTAATTTTGTCAGCCATTTCGGACATCACGTTGCACTGTACTATGAGGAAACGGTACTAATTATGTGAAACTATTGGTAAACCGTAAACATTTGTCAGAAGGCAATAGGATAAAGACTTCCGGCTCCTCGGGCTGGTGCGAATATATCAGTGTCCGTATGTGCCAAACCGATGGTTTGTGACACACCTTTACGCGTCTCTCGTTCGCTGCGCTCGCACGAAAGCTATAGCCTAACCTAAAACCAATCCATCTTCCGTTCATTATTCGATATGGTGGCGACATATTTCAAATTTGCGAACGTGTGGGATCGGTTGTGAGGTTGGACTAGATTTTTACGAGCGAGCGGAGCGAGCGAGCAACGGTCCCAATTTCCAAGCTATACATATACCTTATATTGCCTTCCATATATTTCGTGTTATTACCTAATTTTGTCAGCCATTTCGGACATCACATTGCACTGTACTATGAGGAAGCGGTACTAATTATGTGAAACTATTGGTAAACCGTAAACATTTGTCAGAAGGCAATAGGATAAAGACTTCCGGCTCCTCGGGCTGGTGCGAATATATCTATGTCCGTATGTGCCAAACCGATGGTTTGTGACACACCTTTACGCGTCTCTCGTTCGCTGCGCTCGCACGAAAGCTATAGCCTAACCTAAAACCAATCCATCTTCCGTTCATTATTCGATATGGTGGCGACATATTTCAAATTTGCGAACGTGTCGGATCGGTTGTGAGGTTGGACTAGATTTTTTCGAGCGAGCGGAGCGAGCGAGCAACGGTCACAATTTCCAAGCTATACATATACCATATATTGTCTTGCATATATTTCGTGCTTGTACCTAATTTTGTCAGCCATTTCGGACATCACGTTGCACTGTACTATGAGGAAACGGTACTAATTATGTGAAACTATTGGTAAGCCGTAAACATTTGTCAGAAGGCAATAGGATAAAGACTTCCGGCTCCTCGGGTTGGTGCGAATATATCAATGTCTGTATGTGCCAAACCGATGGTTTGTGACACACCTTTACGCGTCTCTCGTTCGCTGCGCTCGCACGAAAGCTATAGCCTAACCTAAAACCAATCCATCTTCCGTTCATTATTCGATATGGTGGCGACATATTTCAAATTTGCGAACGTGTCGGATCGGTTGTGAGGTTGGACTAGATTTTTTCGAGCGAGCGGAGCGAGCGAGCAACGGTCACAATTTCCAAGCTATACATATACCATATATTGTCTTGCATATATCTCGTGCTTGTACCTAATTTTGTCAGCCATTTCGGACATCACGTTGCACTGTACTATGAGGAAACGGTACTAATTATGTGAAACTATTGGTAAACCGTAAACATTTGTCAGAAGGCATTAGGATAAAGACTTCCGGCTCCTCGGGCTGGTGCGAATATATCAATGTCCGCATGTGCCAAACCGATGGTTTGTGACACACCTTTAAGCATCTCTCGTTCGCTGCGCTCGCACGAAAGCTATAGCCTAACCTAAAACCAATCCATCTTCCGTTCATTATTCGATATGATGGCGACAAATTTCAAATTTGCGAACGTGTCGGATCGGTTGTGAGGTTGGACTAGATTTTTACGAGCGAGCGCAGCGAGCGAGAAACGATCACAATTTCCAACCTATACATACATCTTATATTGCCTTGCATATATGTCGTGTTATTACCTAATTTTGTCAGCCACTTCGGACATCACATTGCACTGTACTAAGAGGAAATAGTACTATTTATGTGAAACTATTCATATACTGTAAACATGTGTCGGTAGGCAATAGGATAAAGACTTCCGGCTCCTCGTGTTGGTGCGAATGTTTCAATGTCCGTATGTGCCAAACCGTTGGTTTGTGACACACATTTACGCGTCGCTCGCTCGCTGCGCTCGCTCGAAATCTATAGCCTAACCTAAAACCAATCCATCTTGCGTTCATTATTCGATATGATGGCGACATGTTTCAAATTTGCGAACGTGTCGGATCGGTTGTGGGGTTGGACTAGATTTTTACGAGCGAGCGGAGCGAGCGAGCAACGGTCACAATTTTCAAGCTATACATATACCATATATTGTCTTGCATATATTTCGTGCTTGTACCTAATTTTGTCAGCCATTTCGGACATCACGTTGCACTGTACTATGAGGAAACGGTACTAATTATGTGAAACTATTGGTAAACCGTAAACATTTGTCAGAAGGCATTAGGATAAAGACTTCCGGCTCCTCGGGCTGGTGCGAATATATCAATGTCCGCATGTGCCAAACCGATGGTTTGTGACACACCTTTACGCATCTCTCGTTCGCTGCGCTCGCACGAAAGCTATAGCCTAACCTAAAACCAATCCATCTTCCGTTCATTATTCGATATGATGGCGACAAATTTCAAATTTGCGAACGTGTCGGATCGGTTGTGAGGTTGGACTAGATTTTTACGAGCGAGCGCAGCGAGCGAGAAACGATCACAATTTCCAACCTATACATACATCTTATATTGCCTTGCATATATGTCGTGTTATTACCTAATTTTGTCAGCCACTTCGGACATCACATTGCACTGTACTAAGAGGAAATAGTACTATTTATGTGAAACTATTCATATACTGTAAACATGTGTCGGTAGGCAATAGGATAAATACTTCCGGCTCCTCGGGCTGGTGCGAATATTTCAATGTCCGTATGTGCCAAACCGTTGGTTTATGACACACCTATACGCGTCTCTCGCTCGCTGCGCTCGCACGAAAACTATAGCCTAACCTAAAACCAATCCATCTTCCGTTCATTATTCGATATGGTCGCGACATGTTTCGAATTTGCGAACGTGTGGGAACGGTTGTGAGGTTGGACTAGATTTTTTCGAGCGAGCGGAGCGAGCGAGAAACGATCACAATTTCCAACCTATACATACATCTTATATTGCCTTGCATATATGTCGTGTTATTACCTAATTTTGTCAGCCACTTCGGACATCACATTGCACTGTACTATGAGGAAATAGTACTATTTATGTGAAACTATTCATATACTGTAAACATGTGTCGGTAGGCAATAGGATAAAGACTTCCGGCTCCTCGGGTTGGTGCGAATGTTTCAATGTCCGTATGTGCCAAACCGTTGGTTTGTGACACACATTTACGCGTCGCTCGCTCGCTGCGCTCGCTCGAAATCTATAGCCTAACCTAAAACCAATCCATCTTGCGTTCATTATTCGATATGATGGCGACATGTTTCAAATTTGCGAACGTGTCGGATCGGTTGTGGGGTTGGACTAGATTTTTACGAGCGAGCGGAGCGAGCGAGCAACGGTCACAATTTTCAAGCTATACATATACCATATATTGTCTTGCATATATTTCGTGCTTGTACCTAATTTGGTCAGCCATTTCGGACATCACGTTGCACTGTACTATGAGGAAACGGTACTAATTATGTGAAACTATTGGTAAACCGTAAACATTTGTCAGAAGGCAATAGGATAAAGACTTCCGGCTCCTCGGGCTGGTGCGAATATATCAGTGTCCGTATGTGCCAAACCGATGGTTTGTGACACACCTTTACGCGTCTCTCGTTCGCTGCGCTCGCACGAAAGCTATAGCCTAACCTAAAACCAATCCATCTTCCGTTCATTATTCGATATGGTGGCGACATATTTCAAATTTGCGAACGTGTGGGATCGGTTGTGAGGTTGGACTAGATTTTTACGAGCGAGCGGAGCGAGCGAGCAACGGTCACAATTTCCAAGCTATACATATACCTTATATTGCCTTCCATATATTTCGTGTTATTACCTAATTTTGTCAGCCATTTCGGACATCACATTGCACTGTACTATGAGGAAATAGTACTATTTATGTGAAACTATTCATAAACTGTAAACATGTGTCGGTAGGCAATAGGATAAATACTTCCGGCTCCTCGGGCTGGTGCGAATATTTCAATGTCCGTATGTGCCAAACCGTTGGTTTGTGACACACCTTTACGCGTCTCTCGCTCGCCGCGCTCGCACGAAAGCTATAGCCTAACCTAAAACCAATCCCTCTTCCGTTCATTATTGGATATGGTGGCGACATATTTCAAATTTGCGAACGTGTCGGATCGCTTGTGAGGTTGGACTAGATTTTTACGAGCGAGCGGAGCGAGCGAGCAACGGTCACAATTTCCAAGCTATACATATACCATATATTGTCTTGCATATATTTCGTGCTTGTACCTAATTTTGTCAGCCATTTCGGACATCACGTTGCACTGTACTATGAGGAAACGGTACTAATTATGTGAAACTATTGGTAAGCCGTAAACATTTGTCAGAAGGCAATAGGATAAAGACTTCCGGCTCCTCGGGCTGCTGCGAATATATCAATGTCTGTATGTGCCAAACCGATGGTTTGTGACACACCTTTACGCGTCTCTCGTTCGCTGCGCTCGCACGAAGGCTATAGCCTAACCAAAAACCAATCCATCTTCCGTTCATTATTCGATATGGTGGCGACATATTTCAAATTTGCGAACGTGTCGGATCGGTTGTGAGGTTGGACTAGATTTTTTCGAGCGAGCGGAGCGAGCGAGCAACGGTCACAATTTCCAAGCTATACATATACCATATATTGTCTTGCATATATCTCGTGCTTGTACCTAATTTTGTCAGCCATTTCGGACATCACGTTGCACTGTACTATGAGGAAACGGTACTAATTATGTGAAACTATTGGTAAGCCGTAAACATTTGTCAGAAGGCAATAGGATAAAGACTTCCGGCTCCTCGGGCTGCTGCGAATATATCAATGTCTGTATGTGCCAAACCGATGGTTTGTGACACACCTTTACGCGTCTCTCGTTCGCTGCGCTCGCACGAAGGCTATAGCCTAACCAAAAACCAATCCATCTTCCGTTCATTATTCGATATGGTGGCGACATATTTCACATTTGCGAACGTGTCGGATCGGTTGTGAGGTTGGACTAGATTTTTACGAGCGAGCGCAGCGAGCGAGAAACGATCACAATTTCCAACCTATACATACATCTTATATTGCCTTGCATATATGTCGTGTTATTACCTAATTTTGTCAGCCACTTCGGACATCACATTGCACTGTACTATGAGGAAATAGTACTATTTATGTGAAACTATTCATATACTGTAAACATGTGTCGGTAGGCAATAGGATAAAGACTTCCGGCTCCTCGGGTTGGTGCGAATGTTTCAATGTCCGTATGTGCCAAACCGTTGGTTTGTGACACACATTTACGCGTCGCTCGCTCGCTGCGCTCGCTCGAAATCTATAGCCTAACCTAAAACCAATCCCTCTTCCGTTCATTATTGGATATGGTGGCGACATATTTCAAATTTGCGAACGTGTCGGATCGCTTGTGAGGTTGGACTAGATTTTTACGAGCGAGCGGAGCGAGCGAGCAACGGTCACAATTTCCAAGCTATACATATACCTTATATTGCCTTCCATATATTTCGTGTTATTACCAAATTTTGTCAGCCATTTCGGACATCACATTGCACTGTACTATGAGGAAACGGTGCTAATTATGTGAAACTATTAGTAAACCGTGAACATTTGTCAGAAGGCAATAGGATAAAGACTTCCGGCTCCTCGGGCTGGTGCGAATATTTCAATGTCCCCATGTGCCAAACCGTTGGATTGTGACACACCTCACCGCGTCCCTCGCTCGCCATGCTCGCGCGAATGCTATAGCCTAACCTAAAACCAATCCAGCTTCCGTTCTTTATTTGATATGGTGGCGACATGTCTCGAATTTGCGAACGTGTCGGATCGGTTGTGAGGTTGGACCAGATTTTTACGAGCGAGCGGAGCAGGCGTGCAGCAGTCACAATTTCCAAGCTATACATATATCTTTTATTGCCTTGCATATATTTCATGCTTGTACCTAATTTTGTCAGCCATTTCGGACATCACATTGCATTGTACTATGTGGAAATAGTACTATTTATGTGAAACTATTCATAAACTGTAAACATGTGTCGGTAGGCAATAGGATAAATACATCCGGCTCCTCGGGCTGGTGCGAATATTTCAATGTCAGTATGTGCCAAACCGTTGGTTTATGACACACCTATACGCGTCTCTCGCTCGCTGCGCTCGCACGAAAACTATAGCCTAACCTAAAACCAATCCATCTTCCGTTCATTATTCGATATGGTGGCGACATGTTTCGAATTTGCGAACGTGTGGGAACGGTTGTGAGGTTGGACTAGATTTTTTCGAGCGAGCGGAGCGAGCGAGAAACGATCACAATTTCCAACCTATACATACATCTTATATTGCCTTGCATATATGTCGTGTTATTACCTAATTTTGTCAGCCACTTCGGACATCACATTGCACTGTACTATGAGGAAATAGTACTATTTATGTGAAACTATTCATATACTGTAAACATGTGTCGGTAGGCAATAGGATAAAGACTTCCGGCTCCTCGGGTTGGTGCGAATGTTTCAATGTCCGTATGTGCCAAACCGTTGGTTTGTGACACACATTTACGCGTCGCTCGCTCGCTGCGCTCGCTCGAAATCTATAGCCTAACCTAAAACCAATCCATCTTGCGTTCATTATTCGATATGATGGCGACATGTTTCAAATTTGCGAACGTGTCGGATCGGTTGTGGGGTTGGACTAGATTTTTACGAGCGAGCGGAGCGAGCGAGCAACGGTCACAATTTTCAAGCTATACATATACCATATATTGTCTTGCATATATTTCGTGCTTGTACCTAATTTTGTCAGCCATTTCGGACATCACGTTTCACTGTACTATGAGGAAACGGTACTAATTATGTGAAACTATTGGTAAACCGTAAACATTTGTCAGAAGGCAATAGGATAAAGACTTCCGGCTGCTCGGGCTGGTGCGAATATATCAGTGTCCGTATGTGCCAAACCGATGGTTTGTGACACACCTTTACGCGTCTCTCGTTCGCTGCGCTCGCACGAAAGCTATAGCCTAACCTAAAACCAATCCATCTTCCGTTCATTATTCGATATGGTGGCGACATATTTCAAATTTGCGAACGTGTGGGATCGGTTGTGAGGTTGGACTAGATTTTTACGAGCGAGCGGAGCGAGCGAGCAACGGTCACAATTTCCAAGCTATACATATACCTTATATTGCCTTCCATATATTTCGTGTTATTACCTAATTTTGTCAGCCATTTCGGACATCACATTGCACTGTACTATGAGGAAGCGGTACTAATTATGTGAAACTATTGGTAAACCGTAAACATTTGTCAGAAGGCAATAGGATAAAGACTTCCGGCTCCTCGGGCTGGTGCGAATATATCTATGTCCGTATGTGCCAAACCGATGGTTTGTGACACACCTTTACGCGTCTCTCGTTCGCTGCGCTCGCACGAAAGCTATAGCCTAACCTAAAACCAATCCATCTTCCGTTCATTATTCGATATGGTGGCGACATATTTCAAATTTGCGAACGTGTCGGATCGGTTGTGAGGTTGGACTAGATTTTTTCGAGCGAGCGGAGCGAGCGAGCAACGGTCACAATTTTCAAGCTATACATATACCATATATTGTCTTGCATATATTTCGTGCTTGTACCTAATTTTGTCAGCCATTTCGGACATCACGTTGCACTGTACTATGAGGAAACGGTACTAATTATGTGAAACTATTGGTAAGCCGTAAACATTTGTCAGAAGGCAATAGGATAAAGACTTCCGGCTCCTCGGGCTGGTGCGAATATATCAGTGTCCGTATGTGCCAAACCAATGGTTTGTGACACACCTTTACGCGTCTCTCGTTCGCTGCGCTCGCACGAAAGCTATAGCCTAACCTAAAACCAATCCATCTTCCGTTCATTATTCGATATGGTGGCGACATATTTCAAATTTGCGAACGTGTGGGATCGGTTGTGAGGTTGGACTAGATTTTTACGAGCGAGCGGAATGAGCGAGCAACGGTCACAATTTCCAAGCTATACATATACCTTATATTGCCTTCCATATATTTCGTGTTATTACCTAATTTTGTCAGCCATTTCGGACATCACATTGCACTGTACTATGAGGAAGCGGTACTAATTATGTGAAACTATTGGTAAACCGTAAACATTTGTCAGAAGGCAATAGGATAAAGACTTCCGGCTCCTCGGGCTGGTGCGAATATATCTATGTCCGTATGTGCCAAACCGATGGTTTGTGACACACCTTTACGCGTCTCTCGTTCGCTGCGCTCGCACGAAAGCTATAGCCTAACCTAAAACCAATCCATCTTCCGTTCATTATTCGATATGGTGGCGACATATTTCAAATTTGCGAACGTGTCGGATCGGTTGTGAGGTTGGACTAGATTTTTTCGAGCGAGCGGAGCGAGCGAGCAACGGTCACAATTTTCAAGCTATACATATACCATATATTGTCTTGCATATATTTCGTGCTTGTACCTAATTTTGTCAGCCATTTCGGACATCACGTTGCACTGTACTATGAGGAAACGGTACTAATTATGTGAAACTATTGGTAAGCCGTAAACATTTGTCAGAAGGCAATAGGATAAAGACTTCCGGCTCCTCGGGCTGGTGCGAATATATCAGTGTCCGTATGTGCCAAACCAATGGTTTGTGACACACCTTTACGCGTCTCTCGTTCGCTGCGCTCGCACGAAAGCTATAGCCTAACCTAAAACCAATCCATCTTCCGTTCATTATTCGATATGGTGGCGACATATTTCAAATTTGCGAACGTGTGGGATCGGTTGTGAGGTTGGACTAGATTTTTACGAGCGAGCGGAATGAGCGAGCAACGGTCACAATTTCCAAGCTATACATATACCTTATATTGCCTTCCATATATTTCGTGTTATTACCTAATTTTGTCAGCCATTTCGGACATCACATTGCACTGTACTATGAGGAAGCGGTACTAATTATGTGAAACTATTGGTAAACCGTAAACATTTGTCAGAAGGCAATAGGATAAAGACTTCCGGCTCCTCGGGCTGGTGCGAATATATCTATGTCCGTATGTGCCAAACCGATGGTTTGTGACACACCTTTACGCGTCTCTCGTTCGCTGCGCTCGCACGAAAGCTATAGCCTAACCTAAAACCAATCCATCTTCCGTTCATTATTCGATATGATGGCGACAAATTTCAAATTTGCGAACGTGTCGGATCGGTTGTGAGGTTGGACTAGATTTTTACGAGCGAGCGGAGCGAGCGTGCAACGGTCACAATTTCCAAGCAATACATATACCATATTTTGTCTTGCATATATTTCGTGCTTGTACCTAATTTTGTCAGCCATTTCGGACATCACGTTGCACTGTACTATGAGGAAACGGTACTAATTATGTGAAACTATTGGTAAACCGTAAACATTTGTCAGAAGGCAATAGGATAAAGACTTCCGGCTCCTCGGGCTGGTGCGAATATATCAATGTCCGTATGTGCCAAACCGATGGTTTGTGACACACCTTTACGCGTCTCCCGTTAGCTGCGCTCGCACGAAAACTATAGCCTAACCTAAAACCAATCCATCTTCCGTTCATTATTCGATATGGTGGCGACATATTTCAAATTTGCGAACGTGTGGGATCGGTTGTGAGGTTGGACTAGATTTTTACGAGCGAGCGGAGCGAGCGAGCAACGGTCACAATTTCCAAGCTATACATATACCTTATATTGCCTTCCATATATTTCGTGTTATTACCTAATTTTGTCAGCCATTTCGGACATCACATTGCACTGTACTATGAGGAAATAGTACTATTTATGTAAAACTATTCATAAACTGTAAACATGTGTCGGTAGGCAATAGGATAAATACATCCGGCTCCTCGGGCTGGTGCGAATATTTCAATGTCCGTATGTGCCAAACCGTTGGTTTATGACACATCTATACGCGTCTCTCGCTCGCTGCGCTCGCTCGAAAACTATAGCCTAACCTAAAACCAATCCATCTTGCGTTCATTATTCGATATGATGGCGACATATTTCAAATTTGCGAACGTGTCGGATCGGTTGTGGGGTTGGACTAGATATTTACGAGCGAGCGGAGCGAGCGAGCAACGGTCACAATTTCCAAGCTATACATATACCATATATTGTCTTGCATATATTTCGTGCTTGTACCTAATTTTGTCAGCCATTTCGGACATCACGTTGCACTGTACTATGAGGAAACGGTACTAATTATGTGAAACTATTGGTAAACCGTAAACATTTGTCAGAAGGCAATAGGATAAAGACTTCCGGCTCCTCGGGCTGGTGCGAATATATCAGTGTCCGTATGTGCCAAACCGATGGTTTGTGACACACCTTTACGCGTCTCTCGTTCGCTGCGCTCGCACGAAAGCTATAGCCTAACCTAAAACCAATCCATCTTCCGTTCATTATTCGATATGGTGGCGACATATTTCAAATTTGCGAACGTGTGGGATCGGTTGTGAGGTTGGACTAGATTTTTACGAGCGAGCGGAGCGAGCGAGCAACGGTCACAATTTCCAAGCTATACATATACCTTATATTGCCTTCCATATATTTCGTGTTATTACCTAATTTTGTCAGCCATTTCGGACATCACATTGCACTGTACTATGAGGAAGCAGTACTAATTATGTGAAACTATTGGTAAACCGTAAACATTTGTCAGAAGGCAATAGGATAAAGACTTCCGGCTCCTCGAGCTGGTGCGAATATATCTATGTCCGTATGTGCCAAACCGATGATTTGTGACACACCTTTACGCGTCTCTCGTTCGCTGCGCTCGCACGAAAGCTATAGCCTAACCTAAAACCAATCCATCTTCCGTTCATTATTCGATATGGTGGCGACATATTTCAAATTTGCGAACGTGTCGGATCGGTTGTGAGGTTGGACTAGATTTCTTCGAGCGAGCGGAGCGAGCGAGCAACGGTCACAATTTCCAAGCTATACATATACCATATATTGTCTTGCATATATTTCGTGCTTGTACCTAATTTTGTCAGCCATTTCGGACATCACGTTGCACTGTACTATGAGGAAACGGTACTAATTATGTGAAACTATTGGTAAGCCGTAAACATTTGTCAGAAGGCAATAGGATAAAGACTTCCGGCTCCTCGGGCTGGTGCGAATATATCAATGTCCGTATGTGCCAAACCGATGGTTTGTGACACACCTTTACGCGTCTCTCGTTCGCTGCGCTCGCACGAAAGCTATAGCCTAACCTAAAACCAATCCATCTTCCGTTCATTATTCGATATGGTGGCGACATATTTCAAATTTGCGAACGTGTCGGATCGGTTGTGAGGTTGGACTAGATTTTTTCGAGCGAGCGGAGCGAGCGAGCAACGGTCACAATTTCCAAGCTATACATATACCATATATTGTCTTGCATATATCTCGTGCTTGTACCTAATTTTGTCAGCCATTTCGGACATCACGTTGCACTGTACTATGAGGAAACGGTACTAATTATGTGAAACTATTGGTAAACCGAAACATTTGTCAGAAGGCATTAGGATAAAGACTTCCGGCTCCTCGGGCTGGTGCGAATATATCAATGTCCGCATGTGCCAAACCGATGGTTTGTGACACACCTTTACGCGTCTCTCGTTCGCTGCGCTCGCACGAAAGCTATAGCCTAACCTAAAACCAATCCATCTTCCGTTCATTATTCGATATGGTGGCGACATATTTCAAATTTGCGAACGTGTGGGATCGGTTGTGAGGTTGGACTAGATTTTTACGAGCGAGCGGAGCGAGCGAGCAACGGTCACAATTTCCAAGCTATACATATACCATATATTGTCTTGCATATATCTCGTGCTTGTACCTAATTTTGTCAGCCATTTCGGACATCACGTTGCACTGTACTATGAGGAAACGGTACTAATTATGTGAAACTATTGGTAAACCGTAAACATTTGTCAGAAGGCATTAGGATAAAGACTTCCGGCTCCTCGGGCTGGTGCGAATATATCAATGTCCGCATGTGCCAAACCGATGGTTTGTGACACACCTTTACGCATCTCTCGTTCGCTGCGCTCGCACGAAAGCTATAGCCTAACCTAAAACCAATCCATCTTCCGTTCATTATTCGATATGATGGCGACAAATTTCAAATTTGCGAACGTGTCGGATCGGTTGTGAGGTTGAACTAGATTTTTACGAGCGAGCGCAGCGAGCGAGAAACGATCACAATTTCCAACCTATACATACATCTTATATTGCCTTGCATATATGTCGTGTTATTACCTAATTTTGTCAGCCACTTCGGACATCACATTGCACTGTACTATGAGGAAATAGTACTATTTATGTGAAACTATTCATATACTGTAAACATGTGTCGGTAGGCAATAGGATAAAGACTTCCGGCTCCTCGGGTTGGTGCGAATGTTTCAATGTCCGTATGTGCCAAACCGTTGGTTTGTGACACACATTTACGCATCGCTCGCTCGCTGCGCTCGCTCGAAATCTACAGCCTAACCTAAAACCAATCCATCTTGCGTTCATTATTCGATATGATGGCGACATGTTTCAAATTTGCGAACGTGTCGGATCGGTTGTGGGGTTGGACTAGATTTTTACGAGCGAGCGGAGCGAGCGAGCAACGGTCACAATTTTCAAGCTATACATATACCATATATTGTCTTGCATATATTTCGTGCTTGTACCTAATTTTGTCAGCCATTTCGGACATCACGTTGCACTGTACTATGAGGAAACGGTACTAATTATGTGAAACTATTGGTAAACCGTAAACATTTGTCAGAAGGCAATAGGATAAAGACTTCCGGCTCCTCGGGCTGGTGCGAATATATCAGTGTCCGTATGTGCCAAACCGATGGTTTGTGACACACCTTTACGCGTCTCTCGTTCGCTGCGCTCGCACGAAAGCTATAGCCTAACCTAAAACCAATCCATCTTCCGTTCATTATTCGATATGGTGGCGACATATTTCAAATTTGCGAACGTGTGGGATCGGTTGTGAGGTTGGACTAGATTTTTACGAGCGAGCGGAGCGAGCGAGCAACGGTCACAATTTCCAAGCTATACATATACCTTATATTGCCTTCCATATATTTCGTGCTTGTACCTAATTTTGTCAGCCATTTCGGACATCACATTGCATTGTACTATGTGGAAATAGTACTATTTATGTGAAACTATTCATAAACTGTAAACATGTGTCGGTAGGCAATAGGATAAATACATCCGGCTCCTCGGGCTGGTGCGAATATTTCAATGTCCGTATGTGCCAAACCGTTGGTTTATGACACACCTATACGCGTCTCTCGCTCGCTGCGCTCGCACGAAAACTATAGCCTAACCTAAAACCAATCCATCTTCCGTTCATTATTCGATATGGTGGCGACATGTTTCGAATTTGCGAACGTGTGGGAACGGTTGTGAGGTTGGACTAGATTTTTTCGAGCGAGCGGAGCGAGCGAGAAACGATCACAATTTCCAACCTATACATACATCTTATATTGCCTTGCATATATGTCGTGTTATTACCTAATTTTGTCAGCCACTTCGGACATCACATTGCACTGTACTATGAGGAAATAGTACTATTTATGTGAAACTATTCATATACTGTAAACATGTGTCGGTAGGCAATAGGATAAAGACTTCCGGCTCCTCGGGTTGGTGCGAATGTTTCAATGTCCGTATGTGCCAAACCGTTGGTTTGTGACACACATTTACGCGTCGCTCGCTCGCTGCGCTCGCTCGAAATCTATAGCCTAACCTAAAACCAATCCATCTTGCGTTCATTATTCGATATGATGGCGACATGTTTCAAATTTGCGAACGTGTCGGATCGGTTGTGGGGTTGGACTAGATTTTTACGAGCGAGCGGAGCGAGCGAGCAACGGTCACAATTTTCAAGCTATACATATACCATATATTGTCTTGCATATATTTCGTGCTTGTACCTAATTTTGTCAGCCATTTCGGACATCACGTTGCACTGTACTATGAGGAAACGGTACTAATTATGTGAAACTATTGGTAAACCGTAAACATTTGTCAGAAGGCAATAGGATAAAGACTTCCGGCTCCTCGGGCTGGTGCGAATATATCAGTGTCCGTATGTGCCAAACCAATGGTTTGTGACACACCTTTACGCGTCTCTCGTTCGCTGCGCTCGCACGAAAGCTATAGCCTAACCTAAAACCAATCCATCTTCCGTTCATTATTCGATATGGTGGCGACATATTTCAAATTTGCGAACGTGTGGGATCGGTTGTGAGGTTGGACTAGATTTTTACGAGCGAGCGGAATGAGCGAGCAACGGTCACAATTTCCAAGCTATACATATACCTTATATTGCCTTCCATATATTTCGTGTTATTACCTAATTTTGTCAGCCATTTCGGACATCACATTGCACTGTACTATGAGGAAGCGGTACTAATTATGTGAAACTATTGGTAAACCGTAAACATTTGTCAGAAGGCAATAGGATAAAGACTTCCGGCTCCTCGGGCTGGTGCGAATATATCTATGTCCGTATGTGCCAAACCGATGGTTTGTGACACACCTTTACGCGTCTCTCGTTCGCTGCGCTCGCACGAAAGCTATAGCCTAACCTAAAACCAATCCATCTTCCGTTCATTATTCGATATGATGGCGACAAATTTCAAATTTGCGAACGTGTCGGATCGGTTGTGAGGTTGGACTAGATTTTTACGAGCGAGCGGAGCGAGCGAGCAACGGTCACAATTTCCAAGCAATACATATACCATATATTGTCTTGCATATATTTCGTGCTTGTACCTAATTTTGTCAGCCATTTCGGACATCACGTTGCACTGTACTATGAGGAAACGGTACTAATTATGTGAAACTATTGGTAAACCGTAAACATTTGTCAGAAGGCAATAGGATAAAGACTTCCGGCTCCTCGGGCTGGTGCGAATATATCAATGTCCGTATGTGCCAAACCGATGGTTTGTGACACACCTTTACGCGTCTCCCGTTAGCTGCGCTCGCACGAAAGCTATAGCCTAACCTAAAACCAATCCATCTTCCGTTCATTATTCGATATGGTGGCGACATATTTCAAATTTGCGAACGTGTGGGATCGGTTGTGAGGTTGGACTAGATTTTTACGAGCGAGCGGAGCGAGCGAGCAACGGTCACAATTTCCAAGCTATACATATACCTTATATTGCCTTCCATATATTTCGTGTTATTACCTAATTTTGTCAGCCATTTCGGACATCACATTGCACTGTACTATGAGGAAATAGTACTATTTATGTAAAACTATTCATAAACTGTAAACATGTGTCGGTAGGCAATAGGATAAATACATCCGGCTCCTCGGGCTGGTGCGAATATTTCAATGTCCGTATGTGCCAAACCGTTGGTTTATGACACATCTATACGCGTCTCTCGCTCGCTGCGCTCGCTCGAAAACTATAGCCTAACCTAAAACCAATCCATCTTGCGTTCATTATTCGATATGATGGCGACATATTTCAAATTTGCGAACGTGTCGGATCGGTTGTGGGGTTGGACTAGATTTTTACGAGCGAGCGGAGCGAGCGAGCAACGGTCACAATTTCCAAGCTATACATATACCATATATTGTCTTGCATATATTTCGTGCTTGTACCTAATTTTGTCAGCCATTTCGGACATCACGTTGCACTGTACTATGAGGAAACGGTACTAATTATGTGAAACTATTGGTAAACCGTAAACATTTGTCAGAAGGCAATAGGATAAAGACTTCCGGCTCCTCGGGCTGGTGCGAATATATCAGTGTCCGTATGTGCCAAACCGATGGTTTGTGACACACCTTTACGCGTCTCTCGTTCGCTGCGCTCGCACGAAAGCTATAGCCTAACCTAAAACCAATCCATCTTCCGTTCATTATTCGATATGGTGGCGACATATTTCAAATTTGCGAACGTGTGGGATCGGTTGTGAGGTTGGACTAGATTTTTACGAGCGAGCGGAGCGAGCGAGCAACGGTCACAATTTCCAAGCTATACATATACCTTATATTGCCTTCCATATATTTCGTGTTATTACCTAATTTTGTCAGCCATTTCGGACATCACATTGCACTGTACTATGAGGAAGCGGTACTAATTATGTGAAACTATTGGTAAACCGTAAACATTTGTCAGAAGGCAATAGGATAAAGACTTCCGGCTCCTCGGGCTGGTGCGAATATATCTATGTCCGTATGTGCCAAACCGATGGTTTGTGACACACCTTTACGCGTCTCTCGTTCGCTGCGCTCGCACGAAAGCTATAGCCTAACCTAAAACCAATCCATCTTCCGTTCATTGTTCGATATGGTGGCGACATATTTCAAATTTGCGAACGTGTCGGATCGGTTGTGAGGTTGGACTAGATTTTTTCGAGCGAGCGGAGCGAGCGAGCAACGGTCACAATTTTCAAGCTATACATATACCATATATTGTCTTGCATATATTTCGTGCTTGTACCTAATTTTGTCAGCCATTTCGGACATCACGTTGCACTGTACTATGAGGAAACGGTACTAATTATGTGAAAGTATTGGTAAGCCGTAAACATTTGTCAGAAGGCAATAGGATAAAGACTTCCGGCTCCTCGGGCTGGTGCGAATATATCAATGTCCGTATGTGCCAAACCGATGGTTTGTGACACACCTTTACGCGTCTCTCGTTCGCTGCGCTCACACGAAAGCTATAGCCTAACCTAAAACCAATCCATCTTCCGTTCATTATTCGATATGGTGGCGACATATTTCAAATTTGCGAACGTGTCGGATCGGTTGTGAGGTTGGACTAGATTTTTTCGAGCGAGCGGAGCGAGCGAGCAACGGTCACAATTTCCAAGCTATACATATACCATATATTGTCTTGCATATATCTCGTGCTTGTACCTAATTTTGTCAGCCATTTCGGACATCACGTTGCACTGTACTATGAGGAAACGGTACTAATTATGTGAAACTATTGGTAAACCGAAACATTTGACAGAAGGCATTAGGATAAAGACTTCCGGCTCCTCGGGCTGGTGCGAATATATCAATGTCCGCATGTGCCAAACCGATGGTTTGTGACACACCTTTACGCGTCTCTCGTTCGCTGCGCTCGCACGAAAGCTATAGCCTAACCTAAAACCAATCCATCTTCCGTTCATTATTCGATATGGTGGCGACATATTTCAAATTTGCGAACGTGTGGGATCGGTTGTGAGGTTGGACTAGATTTTTACGAGCGAGCGGAGCGAGCGAGCAACGGTCACAATTTCCAAGCTATACATATACCTTATATTGCCTTCCATATATTTCGTGTTATTACCTAATTTTGTCAGCCATTTCGGACATCACATTGCACTGTACTATGAGGAAACGGTGCTAATTATGTGAAACTATTAGTAAACCGTGAACATTTGTCAGAAGGCAATAGGATAAAGACTTCCGGCTCCTCGGGCTGGTGCGAATATTTCAATGTCCCCATGTGCCAAACCGTTGGATTGTGACACACCTCTCCGCGTCCCTCGCTCGCCATGCTCGCGCGAATGCTATAGCCTAACCTAAAACCAATCCAGCTTCCGTTCTTTATTTGATATGGTGGCGACATGTCTCGAATTTGCGAACGTGTCGGATCGGTTGTGAGGTTGGACCAGATTTTTACGAGCGAGCGGAGCAGGCGTGCAGCAGTCACAATTTCCAAGCTATACATATATCTTTTATTGCCTTGTATATATTTCGTGCTTGTACCTAATTTTGTCAGCCATTTCGGACATCACATTGCATTGTACTATGTGGAAATAGTACTATTTATGTGAAACTATTCATAAACTGTAAACATGTGTCGGTAGGCAATAGGATAAATACATCCGGCTCCTCGGGCTGGTGCGAATATTTCAATGTCCGTATGTGCCAAACCGTTGGTTTATGACACACCTATACGCGTCTCTCGCTCGCTGCGCTCGCACGAAAACTATAGCCTAACCTAAAACCAATCCATCTTCCGTTCATTATTCGATATGGTGGCGACATGTTTCGAATTTGCGAACGTGTGGGAACGGTTGTGAGGTTGGACTAGATTTTTTCGAGCGAGCGGAGCGAGCGAGAAACGATCACAATTTCCAACCTATACATACATCTTATGTTGCCTTGCATATATGTCGTGTTATTACCTAATTTTGTCAGCCACTTCGGACATCACATTGCACTGTTATATGTGGAAATAGTACTATTTATGTGAAACTATTCATATACTGTAAACATGTGTCGGTAGGCAATAGGATAAAGACTTCCGGCTCCTCGGGTTGGTGCGAATGTTTCAATGTCCGTATGTGCCAAACCGTTGGTTTGTGACACACATTTACGCGTCGCTCGCTCGCTGCGCTCGCTCGAAATCTATAGCCTAACCTAAAACCAATCCATCTTGCGTTCATTATTCGATATGATGGCGACATGTTTCAAATTTGCGAACGTGTCGGATCGGTTGTGGGGTTGGACTAGATTTTTACGAGCGAGCGGAGCGAGCGAGCAACGGTCACAATTTTCAAGCTATACATATACCATATATTGTCTTGCATATATTTCGTGCTTGTACCTAATTTTGTCAGCCATTTCGGACATCACGTTGCACTGTACTATGAGGAAACGGTACTAATTATGTGAAACTATTGGTAAACCGTAAACATTTGTCAGAAGGCAATAGGATAAAGACTTCCGGCTCCTCGGGCTGGTGCGAATATATCAGTGTCCGTATGTGCCAAACCGATGGTTTGTGACACACCTTTACGCGTCTCTCGTTCGCTGCGCTCGCACGAAAGCTATAGCCTAACCTAAAACCAATCCATCTTCCGTTCATTATTCGATATGGTGGCGACATATTTCAAATTTGCGAACGTGTCGGATCGGTTGTGGGGTTGGACTAGATTTTTTCGAGCGAGCGGAGCGAGCGAGCAACGGTCACAATTTTCAAGCTATACATATACCATATATTGTCTTGCATATATTTCGTGCTTGTACCTAATTTTGTCAGCCATTTCGGACATCACGTTGCACTGTACTATGAGGAAACGGTACTAATTATGTGAAACTATTGGTAAACCGTAAACATTTGTCAGAAGGCAATAGGATAAAGACTTCCGGCTCCTCGGGCTGGTGCGAATATATCAGTGTCCGTATGTGCCAAACCGATGGTTTGTGACACACCTTTACGCGTCTCTCGTTCGCTGCGCTCGCACGAAAGCTATAGCCTAACCTAAAACCAATCCATCTTCCGTTCATTATTCGATATGGTGGCGACATATTTCAAATTTGCGAACGTGTGGGATCGGTTGTGAGGTTGGACTAGATTTTTACGAGCGAGCGGAGCGAGCGAGCAACGGTCACAATTTCCAAGCTATACATATACCTTATATTGCCTTCCATATATTTCGTGTTATTACCTAATTTTGTCAGCCATTTCGGACATCACATTGCACTGTACTATGAGGAAGCGGTACTAATTATGTGAAACTATTGGTAAACCGTAAACATTTGTCAGAAGGCAATAGGATAAAGACTTCCGGCTCCTCGGGCTGGTGCGAATATATCTATGTCCGTATGTGCCAAACCGATGGTTTGTGACACACCTTTACGCGTCTCTCGTTCGCTGCGCTCGCACGAAAGCTATAGCCTAACCTAAAACCAATCCATCTTCCGTTCATTATTCGATATGGTGGCGACATATTTCAAATTTGCGAACGTGTCGGATCGGTTGTGAGGTTGGACTAGATTTTTTCGAGCGAGCGGGGCGAGCGAGCAACGGTCACAATTTCCAAGCTATACATATACCATATATTGTCTTGCATATATCTCGTGCTTGTACCTAATTTTGTCAGCCATTTCGGACATCACGTTGCACTGTACTAGGAGGAAACGGTACTAATTATGTGAAACTATTGGTAAACCGTAAACATTTGTCAGAAGGCATTAGGATAAAGACTTCCGGCTCCTCGGGCTGGTGCGAATATATCAATGTCCGCATGTGCCAAACCGATGGTTTGTGACACACCTTTACGCATCTCTCGTTCGCTGCGCTCGCACGAAAGCTATAGAGTAACCTAAAACCAATCCATCTTCCGTTCATTATTCGATATGATGGTGACAAATTTCAAATTTGCGAACGTGTCGGATCGGTTGTGAGGTTGGACTAGATTTTTACGAGCGAGCGGAGCGAGCGAGCAACGGTCACAATTTCCAAGCTATACATATACCATATATTGTCTTGCATATATTTCGTGCTTGTACCTAATTTTGTCAGCCATTTCGGACATCACGTTGCACTGTACTATGAGGAAACGGTACTAATTATGTGAAACTATTGGTAAACCGTAAACATTTGTCAGAAGGCAATAGGATAAAGACTTCCGGCTCCTCGGGCTGGTGCGAATATATCAATGTCCGTATGTGCCAAACCGATGGTTTGTGACACACCTTTACGCGTCTCTCGTTCGCTGCGCTCGCACGAAAGCTATAGCCCAACCTAAAACCAATCCATCTTGCGTTCATTATTCGATATGATGGCGACATATTTCAAATTTGCGAACGTGTCGGATCGGTTGTGAGATTGGACTAGATTTTTTCGAGCGAGCGGAGCGAGCGAGCAACGGTCACAATTTCCAAGCTATACATATACCTTATATTGCCTTCCATATATTTCGTGTTATTACCTAATTTTGTCAGCCATTTCGGACATCACATTGCACTGTACTATGAGGAAATAGTACTATTTATGTGAAACTATTCATAAACTGTAAACATGTGTCGGTAGGCAATAAGATAAATACTTCCGGCTCCTCGGGCTGGTGCGAATATTTCAATGTCCGTATGTGCCAAACCGTTGGTTTATGACACACCTGTACGCGTCTCTCGCTGGCGGCGCTCGCTCGAAAACTATAGCCTAACCTAAAACCAATCCATCTTGCGTTCATTATTCGATATGATGGCGACATATTTCAAATTTGCGAACGTGTCGGATCGGTTGTGAGGTTGGACTAGATTTTTTCGAGCGAGCGGAGCGAGCGAGCAACGGTCACAATTTCCAAGCTATACATATACCATATATTGTCTTGCATATATATCGTGCTTGTACCTAATTTTGTCAGCCATTTCGGACATCACATTGCACTGTACTATGAGGAAGCGGTACTAATTATGTGAAACTATTGGTA
This sequence comes from Bombus affinis, assembly GCF_024516045.1. Taxonomy (NCBI): domain Eukaryota; kingdom Metazoa; phylum Arthropoda; class Insecta; order Hymenoptera; family Apidae; genus Bombus; species Bombus affinis. The sequence goes on from NW_026109204.1 coordinate 31,451, forward strand.
AACCGTAAACATTTGTCAGAAGGCAATAGGATAAAGACTTCCGGCTCCTCGGGCTGGTGCGAATATATCTATGTCCGTATGTGCCAAACCGATGGTTTGTGACACACCTTTACGCGTCTCTCGTTCGCTGCGCTCGCACGAAAGCTATAGCCTAACCTAAAACCAATCCATCTTCCGTTCATTATTCGATATGGTGGCGACATATTTCAAATTTGCGAACGTGTCGGATCGGTTGTGAGGTTGGACTAGATTTTTTCGAGCGAGCGGAGCGAGCGAGCAACGGTCACAATTTCCAAGCTATACATATACCATATATTGTCTTGCATATATTTCGTGCTTGTACCTAATTTTGTCAGCCATTTCGGACATCACGTTGCACTGTACTATGAGGAAACGGTACTAATTATGTGAAACTATTGGTAAGCCGTAAACATTTGTCAGAAGGCAATAGGATAAAGACTTCCGGCTCCTCGGGCTGGTGCGTATATATCAATGTCCGTATGTGCCAAACCGATGGTTTGTGACACACCTTTACGCGTCTCTCGTTCGCTGCGCTCGCACGAAAGCTATAGCCTAACCTAAAACCAATCCATCTTCCGTTCATTATTCGATATGGTGGCGACATATTTCAAATTTGCGAACGTGTCGGATCGGTTGTGAGGTTGGACTAGATTTTTTCGAGCGAGCGGAGCGAGCGAGCAACGGTCACAATTTCCAAGCTATACATATACCATATATTGTCTTGCATATATCTCGTGCTTGTACCTAATTTTGTCAGCCATTTCGGACATCACGTTGCACTGTACTATGAGGAAACGGTACTAATTATGTGAAACTACTGGTAAACCGAAACATTTGTCAGAAGGCATTAGGATAAAGACTTCCGGCTCCTCGGGCTGGTGCGAATATATCAATGTCCGCATGTGCCAAACCGATGGTTTGTGACACACCTTTACGCGTCTCTCGTTCGCTGCGCTCGCACGAAAGCTATAGCCTAACCTAAAACCAATCCATCTTCCGTTCATTATTCGATATGGTGGCGACATATTTCAAATTTGCGAACGAGTGGGATCGGTTGTGAGGTTGGACTAGATTTTTACGAGCGAGCGGAGCGAGCGAGCAACGGTCACAATTTCCAAGCTATACATATACCTTATATTGCCTTCCATATATTTCGTGTTATTACCTAATTTTGTCAGCCATTTCGGACATCACATTGCACTGTACTATGAGGAAATAGTACTATTTATGTGAAACTATTCATAAACTGTAAACATGTGTCGGTAGGCAATAGGATAAATACTTCCGGCTCCTCGGGCTGGTGCGAATATTTCAATGTCCGTATGTGCCAAACCGTTGGTTTGTGACACACCTTTACGCGTCTCTCGCTCGCCGCGCTCGCACGAAAGCTATAGCCTAACCTAAAACCAATCCCTCTTCCGTTCATTATTGGATATGGTGGCGACATATTTCAAATTTGCGAACGTGTCGGATCGCTTGTGAGGTTGGACTAGATATTTACGAGCGAGCGGAGCGAGCGAGCAACGGTCACAATTTCCAAGCTATACATATACCTTATATTGCCTTCCATATATTTCGTGTTATTACCAAATTTTGTCAGCCATTTCGGACATCACATTGCACTGTACTATGAGGAAACGGTGCTAATTATGTGAAACTATTAGTAAACCGTGAACATTTGTCAGAAGGCAATAGGATAAAGACTTCCGGCTCCTCGGGCTGGTGCGAATATTTCAATGTCCCCATGTGCCAAACCGTTGGATTGTGACACACCTCTCCGCGTCCCTCGCTCACCATGCTCGCGCGAATGCTATAGCCTAACCGAAAACCAATCCAGCTTCCGTTCTTTATTTGATATGGTGGCGACATGTCTCGAATTTGCGAACGTGTCGGATCGGTTGTGAGGTTGGACCAGATTTTTACGAGCGAGCGGAGCAGGCGTGCAGCAGTCACAATTTCCAAGCTATACATATATCTTTTATTGCCTTGTATATATTTCGTGCTTGTACCTAATTTTGTCAGCCATTTCGGACATCACATTGCATTGTACTATGTGGAAATAGTACTATTTATGTGAAACTATTCATAAACTGTAAACATGTGTCGGTAGGCAATAGGATAAATACATCCGGCTCCTCGGGCTGGTGCGAATATTTCAATGTCCGTATGTGCCAAACCGTTGGTTTATGACACACCTATACGCGTCTCTCGCTCGCTGCGCTCGCACGAAAACTATAGCCTAACCTAAAACCAATCCATCTTCCGTTCATTATTCGATATGGTGGCGACATGTTTCGAATTTGCGAACGTGTGGGAACGGTTGTGAGGTTGGACTAGATTTTTTCGAGCGAGCGGAGCGAGCGAGAAACGATCACAATTTCCAACCTATACATACATCTTATATTGCCTTGCATATATGTCGTGTTATTACCTAATTTTGTCAGCCACTTCGGACATCACATTGCACTGTACTATGAGGAAATAGTACTATTTATGTGAAACTATTCATATACTGTAAACATGTGTCGGTAGGCAATAGGATAAAGACTTCCGGCTCCTCGGGTTGGTGCGAATGTTTCAATGTCCGTATGTGCCAAACCGTTGGTTTGTGACACACATTTACGCGTCGCTCGCTCGCTGCGCTCGCTCGAAATCTATAGCCTAAGCTAAAACCAATCCATCTTGCGTTCATTATTCGATATGATGGCGACATGTTTCAAATTTGCGAACGTGTCGGATCGGTTGTGGGGTTGGACTAGATTTTTACGAGCGAGCGGAGCGAGCGAGCAACGGTCACAATTTTCAAGCTATACATATACCATATATTGTCTTGCATATATTTCGTGCTTGTACCTAATTTTGTCAGCCATTTCGGACATCACGTTGCACTGTACTATGAGGAAACGGTACTAATTATGTGAAACTATTGGTAAACCGTAAACATTTGTCAGAAGGCAATAGGATAAAGACTTCCGGCTCCTCGGGCTGGTGCGAATATATCAGTGTCCGTATGTGCCAAACCGATGGTTTGTGACACACCTTTACGCGTCTCTCGTTCGCTGCGCTCGCACGAAAGCTATAGCCTAACCTAAAACCAATCCATCTTCCGTTCATTATTCGATATGGTGGCGACATATTTCAAATTTGCGAACGTGTCGGATCGGTTGTGGGGTTGGACTAGATTTTTTCGAGCGAGCGGAGCGAGCGAGCAACGGTCACAATTTTCAAGCTATACATATACCATATATTGTCTTGCATATATTTCGTGCTTGTACCTAATTTTGTCAGCCATTTCGGACATCACGTTGCACTGTACTATGAGGAAACGGTACTAATTATGTGAAACTATTGGTAAACCGTAAACATTTGTCAGAAGGCAATAGGATAAATACTTCCGGCTCCTCGGGCTGGTGCGAATATATCAGTGTCCGTATGTGCCAAACCGATGGTTTGTGACACACCTTTACGCGTCTCTCGTTCGCTGCGCTCGCACGAAAGCTATAGCCTAACCGAAAACCAATCCATCTTCCGTTCATTATTCGATATGGTGGCGACATATTTCAAATTTGCGAACGTGTCGGATCGGTTGTGAGGTTGGACTAGATTTTTTCGAGCGAGCGGAGCGAGCGAGCAACGGTCACAATTTCCAAGCTATACATATACCATATATTGTCTTGCATATATCTCGTGCTTGTACCTAATTTTGTCAGCCATTTCGGACATCACGTTGCACTGTACTATGAGGAAACGGTACTAATTATGTGAAACTATTGGTAAACCGTAAACATTTGTCAGAAGGCAATAGGATAAAGACTTCCGGCTCCTCGGGCTGGTGCGAATATATCAATGTCCGTATGTGCCAAACCGATGGTTTGTGACACACCTTTACGCATCTCTCGTTCGCTGCGCTCGCACGAAAGCTATAGCCTAACCTAAAACCTATCCATCTTCCGTTCATTATTCGATATGGTGGCGACATATTTCAAATTTGCGAACGTGTGGGATCGGTTGTGAGGCTGGACTAGATTTTTACGAGCGAGCGGAGCGAGCGAGCAACGGTCACAATTTCCAAGCTATACATATACCTTATATTGCCTTCCATATATTTCGTGTTATTACCTAATTTTGTCAGCCATTTCGGACATCACATTGCACTGTACTATGAGGAAATAGTACTATTTATGTAAAACTATTCATAAACTGTAAACATGTGTCGGTAGGCAATAGGATAAATACATCCGGCTCCTCGGGCTGGTGCGAATATTTCAATGTCCGTATGTGCCAAACCGTTGGTTTATGACACATCTATACGCGTCTCTCGCTCGCTGCGCTCGCTCGAAAACTATAGCCTAACCTAAAACCAATCCATCTTGCGTTCATTATTCGATATCATGGCGACATATTTCAAATTTGCGAACGTGTCGGATCGGTTGTGGGGTTGGACTAGATTTTTACGAGCGAGCGGAGCGAGCGAGCAACTGTCACAATTTCCAAGCTATACATATACCATATAATGTCTTGCATATATTTCGTGCTTGTACCTAATTTTGTCAGCCATTTCGGACATCACGTTGCACTGTACTATGAGGAAACGGTACTAATTATGTTAAACTATTGGTAAACCGTAAACATTTGTCAGAAGGCAATAGGATAAAGACTTCCGGCTCCTCGGGCTGGTGCGAATATATCAATGTCCGTATGTGCCAAACCGATGGTTTGTGACACACCTTTACGCGTCTCTCGTTCGTTGCGCCCGCACGAAAGCTATAGAATAACCTAAAACCAATCAATCTTCCGTTCATTATTCGATATGGTGGCGACATATTTCAAATTTGCGAACGTGTGGGATCGGTTGTGAGGTTGGACTAGATTTTTACGAGCGAACGGAGCGAGCGAGCAACGGTCACAATTTCCAAGCTATACATATACCTTATATTGCCTTCCATATATTTCGTGTTATTACCTAATTTTGTCAGCCATTTCGGACATCACATTGCACTGTACTATGAGGAAATTGTACTAATTATGTTAAACTATTGGTAAACCGTAAACATTTGTCAGAAGGCAATAGGATAAAGACTTCCGGCTCCTCGGGCTGGTGCGAATATATCAATGTCCGTATGTGCCAAACCGATGGTTTGTGACACACCTTTACGCGTCTCTCGTTCGTTGCGCCCGCACGAAAGCTATAGAATAACCTAAAACCAATCAATCTTCCGTTCATTATTCGATATGGTGGCGACATATTTCAAATTTGCGAACGTGTGGGATCGGTTGTGAGGTTGGACTAGATTTTTACGAGCGAACGGAGCGAGCGAGCAACGGTCACAATTTCCAAGCTATACATATACCTTATAATGCCTTCCATATATTTCGTGTTATTACCTAATTTTGTCAGCCATTTCGGACATCACATTGCACTGTACTATGAGGAAATTGTACTATTTATGTGAAACTATTCATAAACTGTAAACATGTGTCGGTAGGCAATTGGATAAATACTTCCGTCTCCTCGGGCTGGTGCGAATATATCAATGTCCGTATGTGCCAAACCGATGGTTTGTGACACACCTTTACGCGTCTCTCGTTCGCTGCGCTCGCACGAAAGCTATAGCCTAACCTAAAACCAATCCATCTTCCGTTCATTATTCGATATGGTGGCGACATATTTCAAATTTGCGAACGTGTGGGATCGGTTGCGAGGTTGGACTAGATTTTTACGAGCGAGCGGAGCGAGCGAGCAACGGTCACAATTTCCAAGCTATACATATACCATATATTGTCTTGCATATATTTCGTGTTATTACCTAATTTTGTCAGCCATTTCGGACATCACATTGCACTGTACTATGAGGAAATAGTACTATTTATGTGAAACTATTCATAAACTGTAAACATGTGTCGGTAGGCAATAGGATAAATACTTCCGGCTCCTCGGGCTGGTGCGAATATTTCAATGTCCGTATGTGCCAAACCGTTGGTTTGTGACACACCTTTACGCGTCTCTCGCTCGCCGCGCTCGCACGAAAGCTATAGCCTAACCTAAAACCAATCCCTCTTCCGTTCATTATTGGATATGGTGGCGACATATTTCAAATTTGCGAACGTGTCGGATCGCTTGTGAGGTTGGACTAGATATTTACGAGCGAGCGGAGCGAGCGAGCAACGGTCACAATTTCCAAGCTATACATATACCTTATATTGCCTTCCATATATTTCGTGTTATTACCTAATTTTGTCAGCCATTTCGGACATCACATTGCACTGTACTATGAGGAAATAGTACTATTTATGTAAAACTATTCATAAACTGTAAACATGTGTCGGTAGGCAATAGGATAAATACATCCGGCTCCTCGGGCTGGTGCGAATATTTCAATGTCCGTATGTGCCAAACCGTTGGTTTATGACACATCTATACGCGTCTCTCGCTCGCTGCGCTCGCTCGAAAACTATAGCCTAACCTAAAACCAATCCATCTTGCGTTCATTATTCGATATCATGGCGACATATTTCAAATTTGCGAACGTGTCGGATCGGTTGTGGGGTTGGACTAGATTTTTACGAGCGAGCGGAGCGAGCGAGCAACGGTCACAATTTCCAAGCTATACATATATCTTTTATTGCCTTGTATATATTTCGTGCTTGTACCTAATTTTGTCAGCCATTTCGGACATCACATTGCATTGTACTATGTGGAAATAGTACTATTTATGTGAAACTATTCATAAACTGTAAACATGTGTCGGTAGGCAATAGGATAAATACATCCGGCTCCTCGGGCTGGTGCGAATATTTCAATGTCCGTATGTGCCAAACCGTTGGTTTATGACACACCTATACGCGTCTCTCGCTCGCTGCGCTCGCACGAAAACTATAGCCTAACCTAAAACCAATCCATCTTCCGTTCATTATTCGATATGGTGGCGACATGTTTCGAATTTGCGAACGTGTGGGAACGGTTGTGAGGTTGGACTAGATTTTTTCGAGCGAGCGGAGCGAGCGAGAAACGATCACAATTTCCAACCTATACATACATCTTATATTGCCTTGCATATATGTCGTGTTATTACCTAATTTTGTCAGCCACTTCGGACATCACATTGCACTGTACTATGAGGAAATAGTACTATTTATGTGAAACTATTCATATACTGTAAACATGTGTCGGTAGGCAATAGGATAAAGACTTCCGGCTCCTCGGGTTGGTGCGAATGTTTCAATGTCCGTATGTGCCAAACCGATGGTTTGTGACACACCTTTACGCGTCTCTCGTTCGCTGCGCTCGCACGAAAGCTATAGCCTAACCTAAAACCAATCCATCTTCCGTTCATTATTCGATATGGTGGCGACATATTTCAAATTTGCGAACGTGTGGGATCGGTTGTGAGGTTGGACTAGATTTTTTCGAGCGAGCGGAGCGAGCGAGCAACGGTCACAATTTCCAAGCTATACATATACCATATATTGTCTTGCATATATCTCGTGCTTGTACCTAATTTTGTCAGCCATTTCGGACATCACGTTGCACTGTACTATGAGGAAACGGTACTAATTATGTGAAACTATTGGTAAACCGTAAACATTTGTCAGAAGGCAATAGGATAAAGACTTCCGGCTCCTCGGGCTGGTGCGAATATATCAATGTCCGTATGTGCCAAACCGATGGTTTGTGACACACCTTTACGCATCTCTCGTTCGCTGCGCTCGCACGAAAGCTATAGCCTAACCTAAAACCTATCCATCTTCCGTTCATTATTCGATATGGTGGCGACATATTTCAAATTTGCGAACGTGTGGGATCGGTTGTGAGGCTGGACTAGATTTTTACGAGCGAGCGGGGCGAGCGAGCAACGGTCACAATTTCCAAGCTATACATATACCTTATATTGCCTTCCATATATTTCGTGTTATTACCTAATTTTGTCAGCCATTTCGGACATCACATTGCACTGTACTATGAGGAAATAGTACTATTTATGTAAAACTATTCATAAACTGTAAACATGTGTCGGTAGGCAATAGGATAAATACATCCGGCTCCTCGGGCTGGTGCGAATATTTCAATGTCCGTATGTGCCAAACCGTTGGTTTATGACACATCTATACGCGTCTCTCGCTCGCTGCGCTCGCTCGAAAACTATAGCCTAACCTAAAACCAATCCATCTTGCGTTCATTATTCGATATCATGGCGACATATTTCAAATTTGCGAACGTGTCGGATCGGTTGTGGGGTTGGACTAGATTTTTACGAGCGAGCGGAGCGAGCGAGCAACGGTCACAATTTCCAAGCTATACATATACCATATAATGTCTTGCATATATTTCGTGCTTGTACCTAATTTTGTCAGCCATTTCGGACATCACGTTGCACTGTACTATGAGGAAACGGTACTAATTATGTTAAACTATTGGTAAACCGTAAACATTTGTCAGAAGGCAATAGGATAAAGACTTCCGGCTCCTCGGGCTGGTGCGAATATATCAATGTCCGTATGTGCCAAACCGATGGTTTGTGACACACCTTTACGCGTCTCTCGTTCGTTGCGCCCGCACGAAAGCTATAGAATAACCTAAAACCAATCAATCTTCCGTTCATTATTCGATATGGTGGCGACATATTTCAAATTTGCGAACGTGTGGGATCGGTTGTGAGGTTGGACTAGATTTTTACGAGCGAGCGGAGCGAGCGAGCAACGGTCACAATTTCCAAGCTATACATATACCATATATTGTCTTGCATATATTTCCTGCTTGTACCTAATTTTGTCAGCCATTTCGGACATCACGTTGCACTGTACTATGAGGAAACGGTACTAATTATGTGAAACTATTGGTAAACCGTAAACATTTGTCAGAAGGCAATAGGATAAAGACTTCCGGCTCCTCGGGCTGGTGCGAATATATCAATGTCCGTATGTGCCAAACCGATGGTTTGTGACACACCTTTACGCGTCTCTCGTTCGCTGCGCTCGCACGAAAGCTATAGCCCAACCTAAAACCAATCCATCTTGCGTTCATTATTCGATATGATGGCGACATATTTCAAATTTGCGAACGTGTCGGATCGGTTGTGAGATTGGACTAGATTTTTTCGAGCGAGCGGAGCGAGCGAGCAACGGTCACAATTTCCAAGCTATACATATACCATATATTGTCTTGCATATATTTCGTGTTATTACCTAATTTTGTCAGCCATTTCGGACATCACATTGCACTGTACTATGAGGAAATTGTACTATTTATGTGAAACTATTCATAAACTGTAAACATGTGTCGGTAGGCAATTGGATAAATACTTCCGTCTCCTCGGGCTGGTGCGAATATATCAATGTCCGTATGTGCCAAACCGATGGTTTGTGACACACCTTTACGCGTCTCTCGTTCGCTGCGCTCGCACGAAAGCTATAGCCTAACCTAAAACCAATCCATCTTCCGTTCATTATTCGATATGGTGGCGACATATTTCAAATTTGCGAACGTGTGGGATCGGTTGCGAGGTTGGACTAGATTTTTACGAGCGAGCGGAGCGAGCGAGCAACGGTCACAATTTCCAAGCTATACATATACCATATATTGTCTTGCATATATTTCGTGTTATTACCTAATTTTGTCAGCCATTTCGGACATCACATTGCACTGTACTATGAGGAAATAGTACTATTTATGTGAAACTATTCATAAACTGTAAACATGTGTCGGTAGGCAATAGGATAAATACTTCCGGCTCCTCGGGCTGGTGCGAATATTTCAATGTCCGTATGTGCCAAACCGTTGGTTTGTGACACACCTTTACGCGTCTCTCGCTCGCCGCGCTCGCACGAAAGCTATAGCCTAACCTAAAACCAATCCCTCTTCCGTTCATTATTGGATATGGTGGCGACATATTTCAAATTTGCGAACGTGTCGGATCGCTTGTGAGGTTGGACTAGATATTTACGAGCGAGCGGAGCGAGCGAGCAACGGTCACAATTTCCAAGCTATACATATACCTTATATTGCCTTCCATATATTTCGTGTTATTACCTAATTTTGTCAGCCATTTCGGACATCACATTGCACTGTACTATGAGGAAATAGTACTATTTATGTAAAACTATTCATAAACTGTAAACATGTGTCGGTAGGCAATAGGATAAATACATCCGGCTCCTCGGGCTGGTGCGAATATTTCAATGTCCGTATGTGCCAAACCGTTGGTTTATGACACATCTATACGCGTCTCTCGCTCGCTGCGCTCGCTCGAAAACTATAGCCTAACCTAAAACCAATCCATCTTGCGTTCATTATTCGATATCATGGCGACATATTTCAAATTTGCGAACGTGTCGGATCGGTTGTGGGGTTGGACTAGATTTTTACGAGCGAGCGGAGCGAGCGAGCAACGGTCACAATTTCCAAGCTATACATATATCTTTTATTGCCTTGTATATATTTCGTGCTTGTACCTAATTTTGTCAGCCATTTCGGACATCACATTGCATTGTACTATGTGGAAATAGTACTATTTATGTGAAACTATTCATAAACTGTAAACATGTGTCGGTAGGCAATAGGATAAATACATCCGGCTCCTCGGGCTGGTGCGAATATTTCAATGTCCGTATGTGCCAAACCGTTGGTTTATGACACACCTATACGCGTCTCTCGCTCGCTGCGCTCGCACGAAAACTATAGCCTAACCTAAAACCAATCCATCTTCCGTTCATTATTCGATATGGTGGCGACATGTTTCGAATTTGCGAACGTGTGGGAACGGTTGTGAGGTTGGACTAGATTTTTTCGAGCGAGCGGAGCGAGCGAGAAACGATCACAATTTCCAACCTATACATACATCTTATATTGCCTTGCATATATGTCGTGTTATTACCTAATTTTGTCAGCCACTTCGGACATCACATTGCACTGTACTATGAGGAAATAGTACTATTTATGTGAAACTATTCATATACTGTAAACATGTGTCGGTAGGCAATAGGATAAAGACTTCCGGCTCCTCGGGTTGGTGCGAATGTTTCAATGTCCGTATGTGCCAAACCGATGGTTTGTGACACACCTTTACGCGTCTCTCGTTCGCTGCGCTCGCACGAAAGCTATAGCCTAACCTAAAACCAATCCATCTTCCGTTCATTATTCGATATGGTGGCGACATATTTCAAATTTGCGAACGTGTGGGATCGGTTGTGAGGTTGGACTAGATTTTTTCGAGCGAGCGGAGCGAGCGAGCAACGGTCACAATTTCCAAGCTATACATATACCATATATTGTCTTGCATATATCTCGTGCTTGTACCTAATTTTGTCAGCCATTTCGGACATCACGTTGCACTGTACTATGAGGAAACGGTACTAATTATGTGAAACTATTGGTAAACCGTAAACATTTGTCAGAAGGCAATAGGATAAAGACTTCCGGCTCCTCGGGCTGGTGCGAATATATCAATGTCCGTATGTGCCAAACCGATGGTTTGTGACACACCTTTACGCATCTCTCGTTCGCTGCGCTCGCACGAAAGCTATAGCCTAACCTAAAACCTATCCATCTTCCGTTCATTATTCGATATGGTGGCGACATATTTCAAATTTGCGAACGTGTGGGATCGGTTGTGAGGCTGGACTAGATTTTTACGAGCGAGCGGGGCGAGCGAGCAACGGTCACAATTTCCAAGCTATACATATACCTTATATTGCCTTCCATATATTTCGTGTTATTACCTAATTTTGTCAGCCATTTCGGACATCACATTGCACTGTACTATGAGGAAATAGTACTATTTATGTAAAACTATTCATAAACTGTAAACATGTGTCGGTAGGCAATAGGATAAATACATCCGGCTCCTCGGGCTGGTGCGAATATTTCAATGTCCGTATGTGCCAAACCGTTGGTTTATGACACATCTATACGCGTCTCTCGCTCGCTGCGCTCGCTCGAAAACTATAGCCTAACCTAAAACCAATCCATCTTGCGTTCATTATTCGATATCATGGCGACATATTTCAAATTTGCGAACGTGTCGGATCGGTTGTGGGGTTGGACTAGATTTTTACGAGCGAGCGGAGCGAGCGAGCAACGGTCACAATTTCCAAGCTATACATATACCATATAATGTCTTGCATATATTTCGTGCTTGTACCTAATTTTGTCAGCCATTTCGGACATCACGTTGCACTGTACTATGAGGAAACGGTACTAATTATGTTAAACTATTGGTAAACCGTAAACATTTGTCAGAAGGCAATAGGATAAAGACTTCCGGCTCCTCGGGCTGGTGCGAATATATCAATGTCCGTATGTGCCAAACCGATGGTTTGTGACACACCTTTACGCGTCTCTCGTTCGTTGCGCCCGCACGAAAGCTATAGAATAACCTAAAACCAATCAATCTTCCGTTCATTATTCGATATGGTGGCGACATATTTCAAATTTGCGAACGTGTGGGATCGGTTGTGAGGTTGGACTAGATTTTTACGAGCGAGCGGAGCGAGCGAGCAACGGTCACAATTTCCAAGCTATACATATACCATATATTGTCTTGCATATATTTCCTGCTTGTACCTAATTTTGTCAGCCATTTCGGACATCACGTTGCACTGTACTATGAGGAAACGGTACTAATTATGTGAAACTATTGGTAAACCGTAAACATTTGTCAGAAGGCAATAGGATAAAGACTTCCGGCTCCTCGGGCTGGTGCGAATATATCAATGTCCGTATGTGCCAAACCGATGGTTTGTGACACACCTTTACGCGTCTCTCGTTCGCTGCGCTCGCACGAAAGCTATAGCCCAACCTAAAACCAATCCATCTTGCGTTCATTATTCGATATGATGGCGACATATTTCAAATTTGCGAACGTGTCGGATCGGTTGTGAGATTGGACTAGATTTTTTCGAGCGAGCGGAGCGAGCGAGCAACGGTCACAATTTCCAAGCTATACATATACCATATATTGTCTTGCATATATTTCGTGCTTGTACCTAATTTTGTCAGCAATTTCGGACATCACGTTGCACTGTACTATGAGGAAACGGTACTAATTATGTGAAACTATTGGTAAACCGTAAACATTTGTCAGAAGGCAATAGGATAAAGACTTCCGGCTCCTCGGGCTGGTGCGAATATATCAATGTCCGTATGTGCCAAACCGATGGTTTGTGACACACCTTTACGCGTCTCTCGTTCGCTGCGCTCGCACGAAAGCTATAGCCTAACCTAAAACCAATCCATCTTCCGTTCATTATTCGATATGGTGGCGACATATTTCAAATTTGCGAACGTGTGGGATCGTTTGTGAGGTTGGACTAGATTTTTACGAGCGAGCGGAGCGAGCGAGCAACGGTCACAATTTCCAAGCTATACATATACCTTATATTGCCTTCCATATATTTCGTGTTATTACCTAATTTTGTCAGCCATTTCGGACATCACATTGCACTGTACTATGAGGAAATAGTACTATTTATGTGAAACTATTCATAAACTGTAAACATGTGTCGGTAGGCAATAAGATAAATACTTCCGGCTCCTCGGGCTGGTGCGAATATTTCAATGTCCGTATGTGCCAAACCGTTGGTTTATGACACACCTGTACGCGTCTCTCGCTGGCGGCGCTCGCTCGAAAACTATAGCCTAACCTAAAACCAATCCATCTTGCGTTCATTATTCGATATGATGGCGACATATTTCAAATTTGCGAACGTGTCGGATCGGTTGTGAGGTTGGACTAGATTTTTTCGAGCGAGCGGAGCGAGCGAGCAACGGTCACAATTTCCAAGCTATACATATACCTTATATTGCCTTCCATATATTTCGTGTTATTACCTAATTTTGTCAGCCATTTCGGACATCACATTGCACTGTACTATGAGGAAATAGTACTATTTATGTAAAACTATTCATAAACTGTAAACATGTGTCGGTAGGCAATAGGATAAATACATCCGGCTCCTCGGGCTGGTGCGAATATATCAATGTCCGTATGTGCCAAACCGATGGTTTGTGACACACCTTTACGCGTCTCTCGTTCGTTGCGCCCGCACGAAAGCTATAGCCTAACCTAAAACCAATCCATCTTCCGTTCATTATTCGATATGGTGGCGACATATTTCAAATTTGCGAAGGTGTGGGATCGGTTGTGAGGTTGGAGTAGATTTTTACGAGCGAGCGGAGCGAGCGAGCAACGGTCACAATTTCCAAGCTATACATATACCTTATATTGCCTTCCATATATTTCGTGTTATTACCTAATTTTGTCAGCCATTTCGGACATCACATTGCACTGTACTATGAGGAAGCGGTACTAATTATGTGAAACTATTGGTAAACCGTAAACATTTGTCAGAAGGCAATAGGATAAAGACTTCCGGCTCCTCCGGCTGGTGCGAATATATCTATGTCCGTATGTGCCAAACCGATGGTTTGTGACACACCTTTACGCGTCTCTCGTTCGCTGCGCTCGCACGAAAGCTATAGCCTAACCTAAAACCAATCCATCTTCCGTTCATTATTCGATATGGTGGCGACATATTTCAAATTTGCGAACGTGTCGGATCGGTTGTGAGGTTGGACTAGATTTTTTCGAGCGAGCGGAGCGAGCGAGCAACGGTCACAATTTCCAAGCTATACATATACCATATATTGTCTTGCATATATCTCGTGCTTGTACCTAATTTTGTCAGCCATTTCGGACATCACGTTGCACTGTACTATGAGGAAACGGTACTAATTATGTGAAACTATTGGTAAACCGTAAACATTTGTCAGAAGGCAATAGGATAAAGACTTCCGGCTCCTCGGGCTGGTGCGAATATATCAATGTCCGTATGTGCCAAACCGATGGTTTGTGACACACCTTTACGCATCTCTCGTTCGCTGCGCTCGCACGAAAGCTATAGCCTAACCTAAAACCTATCCATCTTCCGTTCATTATTCGATATGGTGGCGACATATTTCAAATTTGCGAACGTGTGGGATCGGTTGTGAGGCTGGACTAGATTTTTACGAGCGAGCGGGGCGAGCGAGCAACGGTCACAATTTCCAAGCTATACATATACCTTATATTGCCTTCCATATATTTCGTGTTATTACCTAATTTTGTCAGCCATTTCGGACATCACATTGCACTGTACTATGAGGAAATAGTACTATTTATGTAAAACTATTCATAAACTGTAAACATGTGTCGGTAGGCAATAGGATAAATACATCCGGCTCCTCGGGCTGGTGCGAATATTTCAATGTCCGTATGTGCCAAACCGTTGGTTTATGACACATCTATACGCGTCTCTCGCTCGCTGCGCTCGCTCGAAAACTATAGCCTAACCTAAAACCAATCCATCTTGCGTTCATTATTCGATATCATGGCGACATATTTCAAATTTGCGAACGTGTCGGATCGGTTGTGGGGTTGGACTAGATTTTTACGAGCGAGCGGAGCGAGCGAGCAACGGTCACAATTTCCAAGCTATACATATACCATATAATGTCTTGCATATATTTCGTGCTTGTACCTAATTTTGTCAGCCATTTCGGACATCACGTTGCACTGTACTATGAGGAAACGGTACTAATTATGTTAAACTATTGGTAAACCGTAAACATTTGTCAGAAGGCAATAGGATAAAGACTTCCGGCTCCTCGGGCTGGTGCGAATATATCAATGTCCGTATGTGCCAAACCGATGGTTTGTGACACACCTTTACGCGTCTCTCGTTCGTTGCGCCCGCACGAAAGCTATAGAATAACCTAAAACCAATCAATCTTCCGTTCATTATTCGATATGGTGGCGACATATTTCAAATTTGCGAACGTGTGGGATCGGTTGTGAGGTTGGACTAGATTTTTACGAGCGAGCGGAGCGAGCGAGCAACGGTCACAATTTCCAAGCTATACATATACCATATATTGTCTTGCATATATTTCCTGCTTGTACCTAATTTTGTCAGCCATTTCGGACATCACGTTGCACTGTACTATGAGGAAACGGTACTAATTATGTGAAACTATTGGTAAACCGTAAACATTTGTCAGAAGGCAATAGGATAAAGACTTCCGGCTCCTCGGGCTGGTGCGAATATATCAATGTCCGTATGTGCCAAACCGATGGTTTGTGACACACCTTTACGCGTCTCTCGTTCGCTGCGCTCGCACGAAAGCTATAGCCCAACCTAAAACCAATCCATCTTGCGTTCATTATTCGATATGATGGCGACATATTTCAAATTTGCGAACGTGTCGGATCGGTTGTGAGATTGGACTAGTTTTTTTCGAGCGAGCGGAGCGAGCGAGCAACGGTCACAATTTCCAAGCTATACATATACCATATATTGTCTTGCATATATTTCGTGCTTGTACCTAATTTTGTCAGCAATTTCGGACATCACGTTGCACTGTACTATGAGGAAACGGTACTAATTATGTGAAACTATTGGTAAACCGTAAACATTTGTCAGAAGGCAATAGGATAAAGACTTCCGGCTCCTCGGGCTGGTGCGAATATATCAATGTCCGTATGTGCCAAACCGATGGTTTGTGACACACCTTTACGCGTCTCTCGTTCGCTGCGCTCGCACGAAAGCTATAGCCTAACCTAAAACCAATCCATCTTCCGTTCATTATTCGATATGGTGGCGACATATTTCAAATTTGCGAACGTGTGGGATCGTTTGTGAGGTTGGACTAGATTTTTACGAGCGAGCGGAGCGAGCGAGCAACGGTCACAATTTCCAAGCTATACATATACCTTATATTGCCTTCCATATATTTCGTGTTATTACCTAATTTTGTCAGCCATTTCGGACATCACATTGCACTGTACTATGAGGAAATAGTACTATTTATGTGAAACTATTCATAAACTGTAAACATGTGTCGGTAGGCAATAAGATAAATACTTCCGGCTCCTCGGGCTGGTGCGAATATTTCAATGTCCGTATGTGCCAAACCGTTGGTTTATGACACACCTGTACGCGTCTCTCGCTGGCGGCGCTCGCTCGAAAACTATAGCCTAACCTAAAACCAATCCATCTTGCGTTCATTATTCGATATGATGGCGACATATTTCAAATTTGCGAACGTGTCGGATCGGTTGTGAGGTTGGACTAGATTTTTTCGAGCGAGCGGAGCGAGCGAGCAACGGTCACAATTTCCAAGCTATACATATACCTTATATTGCCTTCCATATATTTCGTGTTATTACCTAATTTTGTCAGCCATTTCGGACATCACATTGCACTGTACTATGAGGAAATAGTACTATTTATGTAAAACTATTCATAAACTGTAAACATGTGTCGGTAGGCAATAGGATAAATACATCCGGCTCCTCGGGCTGGTGCGAATATATCAATGTCCGTATGTGCCAAACCGATGGTTTGTGACACACCTTTACGCGTCTCTCGTTCGTTGCGCCCGCACGAAAGCTATAGCCTAACCTAAAACCAATCCATCTTCCGTTCATTATTCGATATGGTGGCGACATATTTCAAATTTGCGAACGTGTGGGATCGGTTGTGAGGTTGGAGTAGATTTTTACGAGCGAGCGGAGCGAGCGAGCAACGGTCACAATTTCCAAGCTATACATATACCTTATATTGCCTTCCATATATTTCGTGTTATTACCTAATTTTGTCAGCCATTTCGGACATCACATTGCACTGTACTATGAGGAAATTGTACTATTTATATGAAACTATTCATAAACTGTAAACATGTGTCGGTAGGCAATTGGATAAATACTTCCGGCTCCTCGGGCTGGTGCGAATATATCTATGTCCGTATGTGCCAAACCGATGGTTTGTGACACACCTTTACGCGTCTCTCGTTCGCTGCGCTCGCACGAAAGCTATAGCCTAACCTAAAACCAATCCATCTTCCGTTCATTATTCGATATGGTGGCGACATATTTCAAATTTGCGAACGTGTGGGATCGGTTGTGAGGTTGGACTAGATTTTTTCGAGCGAGCGGAGCGAGCGAGCAACGGTCACAATTTCCAAGCTATACATATACCATATATTGTCTTGCATATATCTCGTGCTTGTACCTAATTTTGTCAGCCATTTCGGACATCACGTTGCACTGTACTATGAGGAAACGGTACTAATTATGTGAAACTATTGGTAAACCGTAAACATTTGTCAGAAGGCAATAGGATAAAGACTTCCGGCTCCTCGGGCTGGTGCGAATATATCAATGTCCGTATGTGCCAAACCGATGGTTTGTGACACACCTTTACGCATCTCTCGTTCGCTGCGCTCGCACGAAAGCTATAGCCTAACCTAAAACCTATCCATCTTCCGTTCATTATTCGATATGGTGGCGACATATTTCAAATTTGCGAACGTGTGGGATCGGTTGTGAGGCTGGACTAGATTTTTACGAGCGAGCGGGGCGAGCGAGCAACGGTCACAATTTCCAAGCTATACATATACCTTATATTGCCTTCCATATATTTCGTGTTATTACCTAATTTTGTCAGCCATTTCGGACATCACATTGCACTGTACTATGAGGAAATAGTACTATTTATGTAAAACTATTCATAAACTGTAAACATGTGTCGGTAGGCAATAGGATAAATACATCCGGCTCCTCGGGCTGGTGCGAATATTTCAATGTCCGTATGTGCCAAACCGTTGGTTTATGACACATCTATACGCGTCTCTCGCTCGCTGCGCTCGCTCGAAAACTATAGCCTAACCTAAAACCAATCCATCTTGCGTTCATTATTCGATATCATGGCGACATATTTCAAATTTGCGAACGTGTCGGATCGGTTGTGGGGTTGGACTAGATTTTTACGAGCGAGCGGAGCGAGCGAGCAACGGTCACAATTTCCAAGCTATACATATACCATATAATGTCTTGCATATATTTCGTGCTTGTACCTAATTTTGTCAGCCATTTCGGACATCACGTTGCACTGTACTATGAGGAAACGGTACTAATTATGTTAAACTATTGGTAAACCGTAAACATTTGTCAGAAGGCAATAGGATAAAGACTTCCGGCTCCTCGGGCTGGTGCGAATATATCAATGTCCGTATGTGCCAAACCGATGGTTTGTGACACACCTTTACGCGTCTCTCGTTCGTTGCGCCCGCACGAAAGCTATAGAATAACCTAAAACCAATCAATCTTCCGTTCATTATTCGATATGGTGGCGACATATTTCAAATTTGCGAACGTGTGGGATCGGTTGTGAGGTTGGACTAGATTTTTACGAGCGAGCGGAGCGAGCGAGCAACGGTCACAATTTCCAAGCTATACATATACCATATATTGTCTTGCATATATTTCCTGCTTGTACCTAATTTTGTCAGCCATTTCGGACATCACGTTGCACTGTACTATGAGGAAACGGTACTAATTATGTGAAACTATTTGTAAACCGTAAACATTTGTCAGAAGGCAATAGGATAAAGACTTCCGGCTCCTCGGGCTGGTGCGAATATATCAATGTCCGTATGTGCCAAACCGATGGTTTGTGACACACCTTTACGCGTCTCTCGTTCGCTGCGCTCGCACGAAAGCTATAGCCCAACCTAAAACCAATCCATCTTGCGTTCATTATTCGATATGATGGCGACATATTTCAAATTTGCGAACGTGTCGGATCGGTTGTGAGATTGGACTAGATTTTTTCGAGCGAGCGGAGCGAGCGAGCAACGGTCACAATTTCCAAGCTATACATATACCATATATTGTCTTGCATATATTTCGTGCTTGTACCTAATTTTGTCAGCAATTTCGGACATCACGTTGCACTGTACTATGAGGAAACGGTACTAATTATGTGAAACTATGGGTAAACCGTAAACATTTGTCAGAAGGCAATAGGATAAAGACTTCCGGCTCCTCGGGCTGGTGCGAATATATCAATGTCCGTATGTGCCAAACCGATGGTTTGTGACACACCTTTACGCGTCTCTCGTTCGCTGCGCTCGCACGAAAGCTATAGCCTAACCTAAAACCAATCCATCTTCCGTTCATTATTCGATATGGTGGCGACATATTTCAAATTTGCGAACGTGTGGGATCGTTTGTGAGGTTGGACTAGATTTTTACGAGCGAGCGGAGCGAGCGAGCAACGGTCACAATTTCCAAGCTATACATATACCTTATATTGCCTTCCATATATTTCGTGTTATTACCTAATTTTGTCAGCCATTTCGGACATCACATTGCACTGTACTATGAGGAAATAGTACTATTTATGTGAAACTATTCATAAACTGTAAACATGTGTCGGTAGGCAATAAGATAAATACTTCCGGCTCCTCGGGCTGGTGCGAATATTTCAATGTCCGTATGTGCCAAACCGTTGGTTTATGACACACCTGTACGCGTCTCTCGCTGGCGGCGCTCGCTCGAAAACTATAGCCTAACCTAAAACCAATCCATCTTGCGTTCATTATTCGATATGATGGCGACATATTTCAAATTTGCGAACGTGTCGGATCGGTTGTGAGGTTGGACTAGATTTTTTCGAGCGAGCGGAGCGAGCGAGCAACGGTCACAATTTCCAAGCTATACATATACCTTATATTGCCTTCCATATATTTCGTGTTATTACCTAATTTTGTCAGCCATTTCGGACATCACATTGCACTGTACTATGAGGAAATAGTACTATTTATGTAAAACTATTCATAAACTGTAAACATGTGTCGGTAGGCAATAGGATAAATACATCCGGCTCCTCGGGCTGGTGCGAATATATCAATGTCCGTATGTGCCAAACCGATGGTTTGTGACACACCTTTACGCGTCTCTCGTTCGTTGCGCCCGCACGAAAGCTATAGCCTAACCTAAAACCAATCAATCTTCCGTTCATTATTCGATATGGTGGCGACATATTTCAAATTTGCGAACGTGTGGGATCGGTTGTGAGGTTGGACTAGATTTTTACGAGCGAACGGAGCGAGCGAGCAACGGTCACAATTTCCAAGCTATACATATACCTTATATTGCCTTCCATATATTTCGTGTTATTACCTAATTTTGTCAGCCATTTCGGACATCACGTTGCACTGTACTATGAGGAAACGGTACTAATTATGTGAAACTATTGGTAAACCGTAAACATTTGTCAGAAGGCAATAGGATAAAGACTTCCGGCTCCTCGGGCTGGTGCGAATATATCAATGTCCGTATGTGCCAAACCGATGGTTTGTGACACACCTTTACGCGTCTCTCGTTCGCTGCGCTCGCACGAAAGCTATAGCCTAACCTAAAACCAATCCATCTTCCGTTCATTATTCGATATGGTGGCGACATATTTCAAATTTGCGAACGTGTGGGATCGGTTGTGAGGTTGGACTAGATTTTTACGAGCGAGCGGAGCGAGCGAGCAACGGTCACAATTTCCAAGCTATACATATACCATATATTGTCTTGCATATATTTCGTGCTTGTACCTAATTTTGTCAGCCATTTCGGACATCACGTTGCACTGTACTATGAGGAAACGGTACTAATTATGTGAAACTATTGGTAACCGTAAACATTTGTCAGAAGGCAATAGGATAAAGACTTCCGGCTCCTCGGGCTGGTGCGAATATATCAATGTCCGTATGTGCCAAACCGATGGTTTGTGACACACCTTTACGCGTCTCTCGTTCGCTGCGCTCGCACGGAAGCTATAGCCCAACCTAAAACCAATCCATCTTGCGTTCATTATTCGATATGATGGCGACATATGTCAAATTTGCGAACGTGTCGGATCGGTTGTGAGATTGGACTAGATTTTTTCGAGCGAGCGGAGCGAGCGAGCAACGGTCACAATTTCCAAGCTATACATATACCATATATTGTCTTGCATATATTTCGTGCCTGTACCTAATTTTGTCAGCAATTTCGGACATCACGTTGCACTGTACTATGAGGAAACGGTACTAATTATGTGAAACTATTGGTAAACCGTAAACATTTGTCAGAAGGCAATAGGATAAAGACTTCCGGCTCCTCGGGCTGGTGCGAATATATCTATGTCCGTATGTGCCAAACCGATGGTTTGTGACACACCTTTACGCGTCTCTCGATCGCTGCGCTCGCACGAAAGCTATAGCCTAACCTAAAACCAATCCATCTTCCGTTCATTATTCGATATGGTGGCGACATATTTCAAATTTGCGAACGTGTGGGATCGGTTGTGAGGCTGGGCTAGATTTTTACGAGCGAGCGAAGCGAGCGAGCAACGGTCACAATTTCCAAGCTATACATATACCATATATTGTCTTACATATATTTCGTGCTTGTACCTAATTTTGTCAGCCATTTCGGACATCACGTTGCACTGTACTATGAGGAAACGGTACTAATTATGTGAAACTATTGGTAAACCGTAAACATTTGTCAGAAGGCAATAGGATAAAGACTTCCGGCTCCTCGGGCTGGTGCGAATATATCAATGTCCGTATGTGCCAAACCGATGGTTTGTGACACACCTTTACGCGTCTCTCGTTCGCTGCGCTCGCACGAAAGCTATAGCCTAACCTAAAACCAATCCATCTTCCGTTCATTATTCGATATGGTGGCGACATATTTCAAATTTGCGAACGTGTGGGATCGGTTGTGAGGTTGGACTAGATTTTTACGAGCGAGCGGAGCGAGCGAGCAACGGTCACAATTTCCAAGCTATACATATACCATATATTGTCTTGCATATATTTCGTGCTTGTACCTAATTTTGTCAGCCATTTCGGACATCACGTTGCACTGTACTATGAGGAAACGGTACTAATTATGTGAAACTATTGGTAAACCGTAAACATTTGTCAGAAGGCAATAGGATAAAGACTTCCGGCTCCTCGGGCTGGTGCGAATATATCAATGTCCGTATGTGCCAAACCGATGGTTTGTGACACACCTTTACGCGTCTCTCGTTCGCTGCGCTCGCACGAAAGCTATAGCCCAACCTAAAACCAATCCATCTTGCGTTCATTATTCGATATGATGGCGACATATTTCAAATTTGCGAACGTGTCGGATCGGTTGTGAGATTGGACTAGATTTTTTCGAGCGAGCGGAGCGAGCGAGCAACGGTCACAATTTCCAAGCTATACATATACCATATATTGTCTTGCATATATTTCGTGCTTGTACCTAATTTTGTCAGCCATTTCGGACATCACATTGCACTGTACTATGAGGAAATAGTACTATTTATGTGAAACTATTCATAAACTGTAAACATGTGTCGGTAGGCAATAAGATAAATACTTCCGGCTCCTCGGGCTGGTGCGAATATTTCAATGTCCGTATGTGCCAAACCGTTGGTTTATGACACACCTGTACGCGTCTCTCGCTGGCGGCGCTCGCTCGAAATCTATAGCCCAACCTAAAACCAATCCATCTTGCGTTCATTATTCGATATGATGGCGACATATTTCAAATTTGCGAACGTGTGGGATCGGTTGTGAGGTTGGACTAGATTTTTACGAGCGAGCGGAGCGAGCGAGCGGAGCGAGCGAGCAACGGTCACAATTTCCAAGCTATACATATACCATATATTGTCTTGCATATATTTCGTGCTTGTACTTAATTTTGTCAGCCATTTCGGACATCACGTTGCACTGTACTATGAGGAAACGGTACTAATTATGTGAAACTATTGGTAAACCGTAAACATTTGTCAGAAGGCAATAGGATAAAGACTTCCGGCTCCTCGGGCTGGTGCGAATATATCAATGTCCGTATGTGCCAAACCGATGGTTTGTGACACACCTTTACGCGTCTCTCGTTCGCTGCGCTCGCACGAAAGCTATAGCCCAACCTAAAACCAATCCATCTTGCGTTCATTATTCGATATGATGGCGACATATTTCAAATTTGCGAACGTGTCGGATCGGTTGTGAGATTGGACTAGATTTTTTCGAGCGAGCGGAGCGAGCGAGCAACGGTCACAATTTCCAAGCTATACATATACCATATATTGTCTTGCATATATTTCGTGCTTGTACCTAATTTTGTCAGCAATTTCGGACATCACGTTGCACTGTACTATGAGGAAACGGTACTAATTATGTGAAACTATTGGTAAACCGTAAACATTTGTCAGAAGGCAATAGGATAAAGACTTCCGGCTCCTCGGGCTGGTGCGAATATATCAATGTCCGTATGTGCCAAACCGATGGTTTGTGACACACCTTTACGCGTCTCTCGTTCGCTGCGCTCGCACGAAAGCTATAGCCTAACCTAAAACCAATCCATCTTCCGTTCATTATTCGATATGGTGGCGACATATTTCAAATTTGCGAACGTGTGGGATCGTTTGTGAGGTTGGACTAGATTTTTACGAGCGAGCGGAGCGAGCGAGCAACGGTCACAATTTCCAAGCTATACATATACCTTATATTGCCTTCCATATATTTCGTGTTATTACCTAATTTTGTCAGCCATTTCGGACATCACATTGCACTGTACTATGAGGAAATAGTACTATTTATGTGAAACTATTCATAAACTGTAAACATGTGTCGGTAGGCAATAAGATAAATACTTCCGGCTCCTCGGGCTGGTGCGAATATTTCAATGTCCGTATGTGCCAAACCGTTGGTTTATGACACACCTGTACGCGTCTCTCGCTGGCGGCGCTCGCTCGAAAACTATAGCCTAACCTAAAACCAATCCATCTTGCGTTCATTATTCGATATGATGGCGACATATTTCAAATTTGCGAACGTGTCGGATCGGTTGTGAGGTTGGACTAGATTTTTTCGAGCGAGCGGAGCGAGCGAGCAACGGTCACAATTTCCAAGCTATACATATACCATATATTGTCTTGCATATATATCGTGCTTGTACCTAATTTTGTCAGCCATTTCGGACATCACGTTGCACTGTACTATGAGGAAACGGTACTAATTATGTGAAACTATTGGTAAACCGTAAACATTTGTCAGAAGGCAATAGGATAAAGACTTCCGGCTCCTCGGGCTGGTGCGAATATATCAAGGTCCGTATGTGCCAAACCGATGGTTTGTGACACACCTTTACGCGTCTCTCGTTCGCTGCGCTCGCTCGAAAACTATAGCCTAACCTAAAACCAATCCATCTTGCGTTCATTATTCGATATAATGGCGACAAATTTCAAATTTGCGAACGTGTGGGATCGGTTGTGAGGTTGGACTAGATTTTTACGAGCGAGCGGAGCGAGCGAGCAACGGTCACAATTTCCAAGCTATACATATACCTTATATTGCCTTCCATATATTTCGTGTTATTACCTAATTTTGTCAGCCATTTCGGACATCACATTGCACTGTACTATGAGGAAATAGTACTATTTATGTAAAACTATTCATAAACTGTAAACATGTGTCGGTAGGCAATAGGATAAATACATCCGGCTCCTCGGGCTGGTGCGAATATATCAATGTCCGTATGTGCCAAACCGATGGTTTGTGACACACCTTTACGCGTCTCTCGTTCGTTGCGCCCGCACGAAAGCTATAGCCTAACCTAAAACCAATCAATCTTCCGTTCATTATTCGATATGGTGGCGACATATTTCAAATTTGCGAACGTGTGGGATCGGTTGTGAGGTTGGACTAGATTTTTACGAGCGAGCGGAGCGAGCGAGCAACGGTCACAATTTCCAAGCTATACATATACCATATATTGTCTTGCATATATTTCGTGCCTGTACCTAATTTTGTCAGCAATTTCGGACATCACGTTGCACTGTACTATGAGGAAACGGTACTAATTATGTGAAACTATTGGTAAACCGTAAACATTTGTCAGAAGGCAATAGGATAAAGACTTCCGGCTCCTCGGGCTGGTGCGAATATATCTATGTCCGTATGTGCCAAACCGATGGTTTGTGACACACCTTTACGCGTCTCTCGATCGCTGCGCTCGCACGAAAGCTATAGCCTAACCTAAAACCAATCAATCTTCCGTTCATTATTCGATATGGTGGCGACATATTTCAAATTTGCGAACGTGTGGGATCGGTTGTGAGGTTGGACTAGATTTTTACGAGCGAGCGGAGCGAGCGAGCAACGGTCACAATTTCCAAGCTATACATATACCATATATTGTCTTGCATATATTTCGTGCCTGTACCTAATTTTGTCAGCAATTTCGGACATCACGTTGCACTGTACTATGAGGAAACGGTACTAATTATGTGAAACTATTGGTAAACCGTAAACATTTGTCAGAAGGCAATAGGATAAAGACTTCCGGCTCCTCGGGCTGGTGCGAATATATCTATGTCCGTATGTGCCAAACCGATGGTTTGTGACACACCTTTACGCGTCTCTCGATCGCTGCGCTCGCACGAAAGCTATAGCCTAACCTAAAACCAATCCATCTTCCGTTCATTATTCGATATGGTGGCGACATATTTCAAATTTGCGAACGTGTGGGATCGGTTGTGAGGCTGGGCTAGATTTTTACGAGCGAGCGAAGCGAGCGAGCAACGGTCACAATTTCCAAGCTATACATATACCATATATTGTCTTACATATATTTCGTGCTTGTACCTAATTTTGTCAGCCATTTCGGACATCACGTTGCACTGTACTATGAGGAAACGGTACTAATTATGTGAAACTATTGGTAAACCGTAAACATTTGTCAGAAGGCAATAGGATAAAGACTTCCGGCTCCTCGGGCTGGTGCGAATATATCAATGTCCGTATGTGCCAAACCGATGGTTTGTGACACCCCTTTACGCGTCTCTCGTTCGCTGCGCTCGCACGAAAGCTATAGCCTAACCTAAAACCAATCCATCTTCCGTTCATTATTCGATATGGTGGCGACATATTTCAAATTTGCGAACGTGTGGGATCGGTTGTGAGGTTGGACTAGATTTTTACGAGCGAGCGGAGCGAGCGAGCAACGGTCACAATTTCCAAGCTATACATATACCATATATTGTCTTGCATATATTTCGTGCTTGTACCTAATTTTGTCAGCCATTTCGGACATCACGTTGCACTGTACTATGAGGAAACGGTACTAATTATGTGAAACTATTGGTAAACCGTAAACATTTGTCAGAAGGCAATAGGATAAAGACTTCCGGCTCCTCGGGCTGGTGCGAATATATCAATGTCCGTATGTGCCAAACCGATGGTTTGTGACACACCTTTACGCGTCTCTCGTTCGCTGCGCTCGCACGAAAGCTATAGCCCAACCTAAAACCAATCCATCTTGCGTTCATTATTCGATATGATGGCGACATATTTCAAATTTGCGAACGTGTCGGATCGGTTGTGAGATTGGACTAGATTTTTTCGAGCGAGCGGAGCGAGCGAGCAACGGTCACAATTTCCAAGCTATACATATACCATATATTGTCTTGCATATATTTCGTGCTTGTACCTAATTTTGTCAGCAATTTCGGACATCACGTTGCACTGTACTATGAGGAAACGGTACTAATTATGTGAAACTATTGGTAAACCGTAAACATTTGTCAGAAGGCAATAGGATAAAGACTTCCGGCTCCTCGGGCTGGTGCGAATATATCAATGTCCGTATGTGCCAAACCGATGGTTTGTGACACCCCTTTACGCGTCTCTCGTTCGCTGCGCTCGCACGAAAGCTATAGCCTAACCTAAAACCAATCCATCTTCCGTTCATTATTCGATATGGTGGCGACATATTTCAAATTTGCGAACGTGTGGGATCGGTTGTGAGGTTGGACTAGATTTTTACGAGCGAGCGGAGCGAGCGAGCAACGGTCACAATTTCCAAGCTATACATATACCATATATTGTCTTGCATATATTTCGTGCTTGTACCTAATTTTGTCAGCCATTTCGGACATCACGTTGCACTGTACTATGAGGAAACGGTACTAATTATGTGAAACTATTGGTAAACCGTAAACATTTGTCAGAAGGCAATAGGATAAAGACTTCCGGCTCCTCGGGCTGGTGCGAATATATCAATGTCCGTATGTGCCAAACCGATGGTTTGTGACACACCTTTACGCGTCTCTCGTTCGCTGCGCTCGCACGAAAGCTATAGCCCAACCTAAAACCAATCCATCTTGCGTTCATTATTCGATATGATGGCGACATATTTCAAATTTGCGAACGTGTCGGATCGGTTGTGAGATTGGACTAGATTTTTTCGAGCGAGCGGAGCGAGCGAGCAACGGTCACAATTTCCAAGCTATACATATACCATATATTGTCTTGCATATATTTCGTGCTTGTACCTAATTTTGTCAGCAATTTCGGACATCACGTTGCACTGTACTATGAGGAAACGGTACTAATTATGTGAAACTATTGGTAAACCGTAAACATTTGTCAGAAGGCAATAGGATAAAGACTTCCGGCTCCTCGGGCTGGTGCGAATATATCAATGTCCGTATGTGCCAAACCGTTGGTTTATGACACACCTGTACGCGTCTCTCGCTGGCGGCGCTCGCTCGAAAACTATAGCCTAACCTAAAACCAATCCATCTTGCGTTCATTATTCGATATGATGGCGACATATTTCAAATTTGCGAACGTGTGGGATCGGTTGTGAGGTTGGACTAGATTTTTACGAGCGAGCGGAGCGAGCGAGCAACGGTCACAATTTCCAAGCTATACATATACCATATATTGTCTTGCATATATTTCGTGCTTGTACCTAATTTTGTCAGCCATTTCGGACATCACGTTGCACTGTACTATGAGGAAACGGTACTAATTATGTGAAACTATTGGTAAACCGTAAACATTTGTCAGAAGGCAATAGGATAAAGACTTCCGGCTCCTCGGGCTGGTGCGAATATATCAATGTCCGTATGTGCCAAACCGATGGTTTGTGACACACCTTTACGCGTCTCTCGTTCGCTGCGCTCGCACGAAAGCTATAGCCCAACCTAAAACCAATCCATCTTGCGTTCATTATTCGATATGATGGCGACATATTTCAAATTTGCGAACGTGTGGGATCGGTTGTGAGATTGGACTAGATTTTTTCGAGCGAGCGGAGCGAGCGAGCAACGGTCACAATTTCCAAGCTATACATATACCATATATTGTCTTGCATATATTTCGTGCTTGTACCTAATTTTGTCAGCAATTTCGGACATCACGTTGCACTGTACTATGAGGAAACGGTACTAATTATGTGAAACTATTGGTAAACCGTAAACATTTGTCAGAAGGCAATAGGATAAAGACTTCCGGCTCCTCGGGCTGGTGCGAATATATCAATGTCCGTATGTGCCAAACCGTTGGTTTATGACACACCTGTACGCGTCTCTCGCTGGCGGCGCTCGCTCGAAAACTATAGCCTAACCTAAAACCAATCCATCTTGCGTTCATTATTCGATATGATGGCGACATATTTCAAATTTGCGAACGTGTCGGATCGGTTGTGAGGTTGGACTAGATTTTTTCGAGCGAGCGGAGCGAGCGAGCAACGGTCACAATTTCCAAGCTATACATATACCATATATTGTCTTGCATATATATCGTGCTTGTACCTAATTTTGTCAGCCATTTCGGACATCACGTTGCACGGTACTATGAGGAAACGGTACTAATTATGTGAAACTATTGGTAAAACGTAAACATTTGTCAGAAGGCAATAGGATAAAGACTTCCGGCTCCTCGGGCTGGTGCGAATATATCAATGTCCGTATGTGCCAAACCGATGGTTTGTGACACACCTTTACGCGTCTCTCGTTCGCTGCGCTCGCACGAAAGCTATAGCCTAATCTAAAACCAATCCATCTTCCGTTCATTATTCGATATGGTGGCGACATATTTCAAATTTGCGAACGTGTGGGATCGGTTGTGAGGTTGGACTAGATTTTTACGAGCGAGCGGAGCGAGCGAGCAACGGTCACAATTTCCAAGCTATACATATACCATATATTGTCTTGCATATATTTCGTGCTTGTACCTAATTTTGTCAGCCATTTCGGACATCACGTTGCACTGTACTATGAGGAAACGGTACTAATTATGTGAAACTATTGGTAAACCGTAAACATTTGTCAGAAGGCAATAGGATAAAGACTTCCGGCTCCTCGGGCTGGTGCGAATATATCAATGTCCGTATGTGCCAAACCGATGGTTTGTGACACACCTTTACGCGTCTCTCGTTCGCTGCGCTCGCACGAAAGCTATAGCCTAACCTAAAACCAATCCATCTTCCGTTCATTATTCGATATGGTGGCGACATATTTCAAATTTGCGAACGTGTGGGATCGGTTGTGAGGTTGGACTAGATTTTTACGAGCGAGCGGAGCGAGCGAGCAACGGTCACAATTTCCAAGCTATACATATACCATATATTGTCTTGCATATATTTCGTGCTTGTACCTAATTTTGTCAGCCATTTCGGACATCACGTTGCACTGTACTATGAGGAAACGGTACTAATTATGTGAAACTATTGGTAAACCGTAAACATTTGTCAGAAGGCAATAGGATAAAGACTTGCGGCTCCTCGGGCTGGTGCGAATATATCAATGTCCGTATGTGCCAAACCGATGGTTTGTGACACACCTTTACGCGTCTCTCGTTCGCTGCGCTCGCACGAAAGCTATAGCCCAACCTAAAACCAATCCATCTTGCGTTCATTATTCGATATGATGGCGACATATTTCAAATTTGCGAACGTGTCGGATCGGTTGTGAGATTGGACTAGATTTTTTCGAGCGAGCGGAGCGAGCGAGCAACGGTCACAATTTCCAAGCTATACATATACCATATATTGTCTTGCATATATTTCGTGCTTGTACCTAATTTTGTCAGCCATTTCGGACATCACGTTGCACTGTACTATGAGGAAACGGTACTAATTATGTGAAACTATTGGTAAACCGTAAACATTTGTCAGAAGGCAATAGGATAAAGACTTCCGGCTCCTCGGGCTGGTGCGAATATATCAATGTCCGTATGTGCCAAACCGATGGTTTGTGACACACCTTTACGCGTCTCTCGTTCGCTGCGCTCGCACGAAAGCTATAGCCTAATCTAAAACCAATCCATCTTCCGTTCATTATTCGATATGGTGGCGACATATTTCAAATTTGCGAACGTGTGGGATCGGTTGTGAGATTGGACTAGATTTTTTCGAGCGAGCGGAGCGAGCGAGCAACGGTCACAATTTCCAAGCTATACATATACCATATATTGTCTTGCATATATTTCGTGCTTGTACCTAATTTTGTCAGCAATTTCGGACATCACGTTGCACTGTGCTATGAGGAAACGGTACTAATTATGTGAAACTATTGGTAAACCGTAAACATTTGTCAGAAGGCAATAGGATAAAGACTTCCGGCTCCTCGGGCTGGTGCGAATATATCAATGTCCGTATGTGCCAAACCGTTGGTTTATGACACACCTGTACGCGTCTCTCGCTGGCGGCGCTCGCTCGAAAACTATAGCCTAACCTAAAACCAATCCATCTTGCGTTCATTATTCGATATGATGGCGACATATTTCAAATTTGCGAACGTGTCGGATCGGTTGTGAGGTTGGACTAGATTTTTTCGAGCGAGCGGAGCGAGCGAGCAACGGTCACAATTTCCAAGCTATACATATACCATATATTGTCTTGCATATATATCGTGCTTGTACCTAATTTTGTCAGCCATTTCGGACATCACGTTGCACTGTACTATGAGGAAACGGTACTAATTATGTGAAACTATTGGTAAAACGTAAACATTTGTCAGAAGGCAATAGGATAAAGACTTCCGGCTCCTCGGGCTGGTGCGAATATATCAATGTCCGTATGTGCCAAACCGATGGTTTGTGACACACCTTTACGCGTCTCTCGTTCGCTGCGCTCGCACGAAAGCTATAGCCTAACCTAAAACCAATCCATCTTCCGTTCATTATTCGATATGGTGGCGACATATTTCAAATTTGCGAACGTGTGGGATCGGTTGTGAGGTTGGACTAGATTTTTACGAGCGAGCGGAGCGAGCGAGCAACGGTCACAATTTCCAAGCTATACATATACCATATATTGTCTTGCATATATTTCGTGCTTGTACCTAATTTTGTCAGCCATTTCGGACATCACGTTGCACTGTACTATGAGGAAACGGTACTAATTATGTGAAACTATTGGTAAACCGTAAACATTTGTCAGAAGGCAATAGGATAAAGACTTCCGGCTCCTCGGGCTGGTGCGAATATATCAATGTCCGTATGTGCCAAACCGATGGTTTGTGACACACCTTTACGCGTCTCTCGTTCGCTGCGCTCGCACGAAAGCTATAGCCCAACCTAAAACCAATCCATCTTGCGTTCATTATTCGATATGATGGCGACATATTTCAAATTTGCGAACGTGTGGGATCGGTTGTGAGATTGGACTAGATTTTTTCGAGCGAGCGGAGCGAGCGAGCAACGGTCACAATTTCCAAGCTATACATATACCATATATTGTCTTGCATATATTTCGTGCTTGTACCTAATTTTGTCAGCAATTTCGGACATCACGTTGCACTGTACTATGAGGAAACGGTACTAATTATGTGAAACTATTGGTAAACCGTAAACATTTGTCAGAAGGCAATAGGATAAAGACTTCCGGCTCCTCGGGCTGGTGCGAATATATCAATGTCCGTATGTGCCAAACCGTTGGTTTATGACACACCTGTACGCGTCTCTCGCTGGCGGCGCTCGCTCGAAAACTATAGCCTAACCTAAAACCAATCCATCTTGCGTTCATTATTCGATATGATGGCGACATATTTCAAATTTGCGAACGTGTCGGATCGGTTGTGAGGTTGGACTAGATTTTTTCGAGCGAGCGGAGCGAGCGAGCAACGGTCACAATTTCCAAGCTATACATATACCATATATTGTCTTGCATATATATCGTGCTTGTACCTAATTTTGTCAGCCATTTCGGACATCACGTTGCACGGTACTATGAGGAAACGGTACTAATTATGTGAAACTATTGGTAAAACGTAAACATTTGTCAGAAGGCAATAGGATAAAGACTTCCGGCTCCTCGGGCTGGTGCGAATATATCAATGTCCGTATGTGCCAAACCGATGGTTTGTGACACACCTTTACGCGTCTCTCGTTCGCTGCGCTCGCACGAAAGCTATAGCCTAATCTAAAACCAATCCATCTTCCGTTCATTATTCGATATGGTGGCGACATATTTCAAATTTGCGAACGTGTGGGATCGGTTGTGAGGTTGGACTAGATTTTTACGAGCGAGCGGAGCGAGCGAGCAACGGTCACAATTTCCAAGCTATACATATACCATATATTGTCTTGCATATATTTCGTGCTTGTACCTAATTTTGTCAGCCATTTCGGACATCACGTTGCACTGTACTATGAGGAAACGGTACTAATTATGTGAAACTATTGGTAAACCGTAAACATTTGTCAGAAGGCAATAGGATAAAGACTTCCGGCTCCTCGGGCTGGTGCGAATATATCAATGTCCGTATGTGCCAAACCGATGGTTTGTGACACACCTTTACGCGTCTCTCGTTCGCTGCGCTCGCACGAAAGCTATAGCCTAACCTAAAACCAATCCATCTTCCGTTCATTATTCGATATGGTGGCGACATATTTCAAATTTGCGAACGTGTGGGATCGGTTGTGAGGTTGGACTAGATTTTTACGAGCGAGCGGAGCGAGCGAGCAACGGTCACAATTTCCAAGCTATACATATACCATATATTGTCTTGCATATATTTCGTGCTTGTACCTAATTTTGTCAGCCATTTCGGACATCACGTTGCACTGTACTATGAGGAAACGGTACTAATTATGTGAAACTATTGGTAAACCGTAAACATTTGTCAGAAGGCAATAGGATAAAGACTTGCGGCTCCTCGGGCTGGTGCGAATATATCAATGTCCGTATGTGCCAAACCGATGGTTTGTGACACACCTTTACGCGTCTCTCGTTCGCTGCGCTCGCACGAAAGCTATAGCCCAACCTAAAACCAATCCATCTTGCGTTCATTATTCGATATGATGGCGACATATTTCAAATTTGCGAACGTGTCGGATCGGTTGTGAGATTGGACTAGATTTTTTCGAGCGAGCGGAGCGAGCGAGCAACGGTCACAATTTCCAAGCTATACATATACCATATATTGTCTTGCATATATTTCGTGCTTGTACCTAATTTTGTCAGCCATTTCGGACATCACGTTGCACTGTACTATGAGGAAACGGTACTAATTATGTGAAACTATTGGTAAACCGTAAACATTTGTCAGAAGGCAATAGGATAAAGACTTCCGGCTCCTCGGGCTGGTGCGAATATATCAATGTCCGTATGTGCCAAACCGATGGTTTGTGACACACCTTTACGCGTCTCTCGTTCGCTGCGCTCGCACGAAAGCTATAGCCCAACCTAAAACCAATCCATCTTGCGTTCATTATTCGATATGATGGCGACATATTTCAAATTTGCGAACGTGTCGGATCGGTTGTGAGATTGGACTAGATTTTTTCGAGCGAGCGGAGCGAGCGAGCAACGGTCACAATTTCCAAGCTATACATATACCATATATTGTCTTGCATATATTTCGTGCTTGTACCTAATTTTGTCAGCAATTTCGGACATCACGTTGCACTGTACTATGAGGAAACGGTACTAATTATGTGAAACTATTGGTAAACCGTAAACATTTGTCAGAAGGCAATAGGATAAAGACTTCCGGCTCCTCGGGCTGGTGCGAATATATCAATGTCCGTATGTGCCAAACCGTTGGTTTATGACACACCTGTACGCGTCTCTCGCTGGCGGCGCTCGCTCGAAAACTATAGCCTAACCTAAAACCAATCCATCTTGCGTTCATTATTCGATATGATGGCGACATATTTCAAATTTGCGAACGTGTCGGATCGGTTGTGAGGTTGGACTAGATTTTTTCGAGCGAGCGGAGCGAGCGAGCAACGGTCACAATTTCCAAGCTATACATATACCATATATTGTCTTGCATATATATCGTGCTTGTACCTAATTTTGTCAGCCATTTCGGACATCACGTTGCACTGTACTATGAGGAAACGGTACTAATTATGTGAAACTATTGGTAAAACGTAAACATTTGTCAGAAGGCAATAGGATAAAGACTTCCGGCTCCTCGGGCTGGTGCGAATATATCAATGTCCGTATGTGCCAAACCGATGGTTTGTGACACACCTTTACGCGTCTCTCGTTCGCTGCGCTCGCACGAAAGCTATAGCCTAACCTAAAACCAATCCATCTTCCGTTCATTATTCGATATGGTGGCGACATATTTCAAATTTGCGAACGTGTGGGATCGGTTGTGAGGTTGGACTAGATTTTTACGAGCGAGCGGAGCGAGCGAGCAACGGTCACAATTTCCAAGCTATACATATACCATATATTGTCTTGCATATATTTCGTGCTTGTACCTAATTTTGTCAGCCATTTCGGACATCACGTTGCACTGTACTATGAGGAAACGGTACTAATTATGTGAAACTATTGGTAAACCGTAAACATTTGTCAGAAGGCAATAGGATAAAGACTTCCGGCTCCTCGGGCTGGTGCGAATATATCAATGTCCGTATGTGCCAAACCGATGGTTTGTGACACACCTTTACGCGTCTCTCGTTCGCTGCGCTCGCACGAAAGCTATAGCCCAACCTAAAACCAATCCATCTTGCGTTCATTATTCGATATGATGGCGACATATTTCAAATTTGCGTACGTGTCGGATCGGTTGTGAGATTGGACTAGATTTTTTCGAGCGAGCGGAGCGAGCGAGCAACGGTCACAATTTCCAAGCTATACATATACCATATATTGTCTTGCATATATTTCGTGCTTGTACCTAATTTTGTCAGCAATTTCGGACATCACGTTGCACTGTACTATGAGGAAACGGTACTAATTATGTGAAACTATTGGTAAACCGTAAACATTTGTCAGAAGGCAATAGGATAAAGACTTCCGGCTCCTCGGGCTGGTGCGAATATATCAATGTCCGTATGTGCCAAACCGATGGTTTGTGACACACCTTTACGCGTCTCTCGTTCGCTGCTCTCGCACGAAAGCTATAGCCTAACCTAAAACCAATCCATCTTCCGTTCATTATTCGATATGGTGGCGACATATTTCAAATTTGCGAACGTGTGGGATCGTTTGTGAGGTTGGACTAGATTTTTACGAGCGAGCGGAGCGAGCGAGCAACGGTCACAATTTCCAAGCTATACATATACCTTATATTGCCTTCCATATATTTCGTGTTATTACCTAATTTTGTCAGCCATTTCGGACATCACATTGCACTGTACTATGAGGAAATAGTACTATTTATGTGAAACTATTCATAAACTGTAAACATGTGTCGGTAGGCAATAAGATAAATACTTCCGGCTCCTCGGGCTGGTGCGAATATTTCAATGTCCGTATGTGCCAAACCGTTGGTTTATGACACACCTGTACGCGTCTCTCGCTGGCGGCGCTCGCTCGAAAACTATAGCCTAACCTAAAACCAATCCATCTTGCGTTCATTATTCGATATGATGGCGACATATTTCAAATTTGCGAACGTGTCGGATCGGTTGTGAGGTTGGACTAGATTTTTTCGAGCGAGAGGAGCGAGCGAGCAACGGTCACAATTTCCAAGCTATACATATACCATATATTGTCTTGCATATATATCGTGCTTGTACCTAATTTTGTCAGCCATTTCGGACATCACGTTGCACTGTACTATGAGGAAACGGTACTAATTATGTGAAACTATTGGTAAACCGTAAACATTTGTCAGAAGGCAATAGGATAAAGACTTCCGGCTCCTCGGGCTGGTGCGAATATATCAATGTCCGTATGTGCCAAACCGATGGTTTGTGACACACCTTTACGCGTCTCTCGTTCGCTGCGCTCGCACGAAAGCTATAGCCTAACCTAAAACCAATCCATCTTCCGTTCATTATTCGATATGGTGGCGACATATTTCAAATTTGCGAACGTGTGGGATCGGTTGTGAGGTTGGACTAGATTTTTTCGAGCGAGCGGAGCGAGCGAGCAACGGTCACAATTTCCAAGCTATACATATACCATATATTGTCTTGCATATATTTCGTGCTTGTACCTAATTTTGTCAGCCATTTCGGACATCACGTTGCACTGTACTATGAGGAAACGGTACTAATTATGTGAAACTATTGGTAAACCGTAAACATTTGTCAGAAGGCAATAGGATAAAGACTTCCGGCTCCTCGGGCTGGTGCGAATATATCAATGTCCGTATGTGCCAAACCGATGGTTTGTGACACACCATTACGCGTCTCTCGTTCGCTGCGCTCGCACGAAAGCTATAGCCCAACCTAAAACCAATCCATCTTGCGTTCATTATTCGATATGATGGCGACATATTTCAAATTTGCGAACGTGTCGGATCGGTTGTGAGATTGGACTAGATTTCTTCGAGCGAGCGGAGCGAGCGAGCAACGGTCACAATTTCCAAGCTATACATATACCATATATTGTCTTGCATATATTTCGTGCTTGTACCTAATTTTGTCAGCAATTTCGGACATCACGTTGCACTGTACTATGAGGAAACGGTACTAATTATGTGAAACTATTGGTAAACCGTAAACATTTGTCAGAAGGCAATAGGATAAAGACTTCCGGCTCCTCGGGCTGGTGCGAATATATCAATGTCCGTATGTGCCAAACCGATGGTTTGTGACACACCTTTACGCGTCTCTCGTTCGCTGCGCTCGCACGAAAGCTATAGCCTAACCTAAAACCATCCATCTTCCGTTCATTATTCGATATGATGGCGACATATTTCAAATTTGCGAACGTGTGGGATCGGTTGTGAGGTTGGACTAGATTTTTTACGAGCGAGCGGAGCGAGCGAGCAACGGTCACAATTTCCAAGCTATACATATACCATATATTGTCTTGCATATATTTCGTGCTTGTACCTAATTTTGTCAGCCATTTCGGACATCACGTTGCACTGTACTATGAGGAAACGGTACTAATTATGTGAAACTATTGGTAAAACCGTAAACATTTGTCAGAAGGCAATAGGATAAAGACTTCCGGCTCCTCGGGCTGGTGCGAATATATCAATGTCCGTATGTGCCAAACCGATGGTTTGTGACACACCTTTACGCGTCTCTCGTTCGCTGCGCTCGCACGAAAGCTATAGCGTAACCTAAAACCAATCCATCTTCCGTTCATTATTCGATATGGTGGCGACATATTTCAAATTTGCGAACGTGTGGGATCGGTTGTGAGGTTGGACTAGATTTTTCGATCGAGCGGAGCGAGCGAGCAACGGTCACAACTTCCAAGCTATACATATACCTTATATTGCCTTCCATATATTTCGTGTTATTACCTAATTTTGTCAGCCATTTCGGACATCACATTGCACTGTACTATGAGGAAATAGTACTATTTATGTGAAACTATTCATAAACTGCAAACATGTGTCGGTAGGCAATAGGATAAATACTTCCGGCTCCTCGGGCTGGTGCGAATATTTCAATGTCCGTATGTGCCAAACCGTTGGTTTATGACACACCTATACGCGTCTCTCGCTCGCGGCGCTCGCTCGAAAACTATAGCCTAACCTAAAACCAATCCATCTTGCGTTCATTATTCGATATGATGGCGACATGTATCAAATTTGCGAACGTGTCGGATCGGTTGTGGGGTTGGACTAGATTTTTACGAGCGTGCGGAGCGAGCGAGCAACGGTCACAATTTCCAAGCTATACATATACCTTATATTGCCTTCCATATATTTCGTGTTATTACCTAATTTTGTCAGCCATTTCGGACATTACGTTGCACTGAACTATGAGGAAACGGCACTAATTATGTGAAACTATTGGTAAACCGTAAACATTTGTCAGAAGGCAATAGGATAAAGACTTCCGGTTCCTCGGGCTGGTGCGAATATATCAATGTCCCGTATGTGCCAAACCGATGGTTTGTGACACACCTTTACGCGTCCCTCGTTCGCTGCACTCGCACGAAAGCTATAGCCTAACCTAAAACCAATCCATCTTGCGTTCATTATTCGATATGGTGGCGACATATTTCAAATTTGCGAACGTGTGGGATCGGTTGTGAGGTTGGACTAGATTTTTACGAGCGAGCGGAGCGAGCGAGCA
The DNA here is from genome assembly GCF_024516045.1 of Bombus affinis. NCBI lineage: Eukaryota > Metazoa > Arthropoda > Insecta > Hymenoptera > Apidae > Bombus > Bombus affinis. The sequence continues at coordinate 70,566 of NW_026109204.1, forward strand.
ACGGTCACAATTTCCAAGCTATACATATACCTTATATTGCCTTCCGCATATTTCGTGTTATTACCTAATTTTGTCGGCCATTTCGGACATCACATTGCACTGTACTATGAGGAAATAGTACTATTTATGTGAAACTATTGGTAAACCGTAAACATTTGTCAGAAGGCAATAGGATAAAGACTTCCGGCTCCTCGGGCTGGTGCGAATATTTCAATGTCCGTATGTGCCAAACCGTTGGTTTGTGACACACCTTTACGCGTCTATCGTTCGCTGCGCTCGCACGAAAGCTATAGCCTAACCTAAAACCAATCCATCTTCCGTTCATTATTCGATATGGTGGCGACATATTTCAAATTTGCGAACGTGTGGGATCGGTTGTGAGGTTGGACTAGATTTTTACGAGCGAGCGGAGCGACTGAGCAACGGTCACAATTTCCAAGCTATACATATACCATATATTGTCTTGCATATATTTCGTGCTTGTACCTAATTTCGTCAGCCATTTCGGACATCACGTTGCACTGTACTATGAGGAAACGGTACTAATTATGTGAATCTATTGGTAAACCGTAAACATTTGTCAGAAGGCAATAGGATAAGACTTCCGGCTCCTCGGGCTGGTGCGAATATATCAATGTCCGTATGTGCCAAACCGATGGTTTGTGACACACCTTTACGCGTCTCTCGTTCGCTGCGCTCGCACGAAAGCTATAGCCTAACCTAAAACCAATCCATCTTCCGTTCATTATTCGATATGGTGGCGACATATTTCAAATTTGCGAACGTGTGGGATCGGTTGTGAGGTTGGACTAGATTTTTACGAGCGAGCGGAGCGAGCGAGCAACGGTCACAACTTCCAAGCTATACATATACCTTATATTGCCTTCCATATATTTCGTGTTATTACCTAATTTTGTCAGCCATTTCGGACATCACATTGCACTGTACTATGAGGAAATAGTACTATTTATGTGAAACTATTCATAAACTGTAAACATGTGTCGGTAGGCAATAGGATAAATACTTCCGGCTCCTCGGGCTGGTGCGAATATTTCAATGTCCGTATGTGCCAAACCGTTGGTTTATGACACACCTATACGCGTCTCTCGCTCGCGGCGCTCGCTCGAAAACTATAGCCTAACCTAAAACCAATCCATCTTGCGTTCATTATTCGATATGGTGGCGACATATTTCAAATTTGGGAACGTGTGGGATCGGTTGTGAGGTTGGACTAGA